>NW_019265580.1:22551-88215 GCF_002742605.1 Olea europaea var. sylvestris
GCAGTCGCTTATATTGTGAAGAATCGAAATGTCTATTTGTACAATCTTTTGGAAATGAGATGTTATCAACTCTTTTTGGACCCTTTTCAACTAAGTAATCTCTTATTTTCTGATCAATGATTTTCCAATTCCCTGGATCATCCAAATTTAGAGAAAAGGAACTTTCTTCTTCCTTATCATCTTCTTCATTATTAGAGACGGGTTTCACCACTTCTTCTTCTTTATCATCTACTTCATTAACATAGTCATGTTGACTCACTTCTTCATCCATACTATCTACTTCATTAACATGGGCAGATTGAATCTCTACTTTATCCTCATTCAACGCATTCACATTGTTGCTTTTGAAGTACTTGTTAATATCCCCTACTTGACTTTGAATCAATGCAATTTCATTTTGTTTCCTTTTCTTCTTTTGAGCACCAGACTCATATTTAGGAGGCATAGTGTATGAGTTTGTATCTAATGTCCAATGATTAACCTAAAAAACAATTACAAAATATCTCAATCATCACACAATTGCAATTTCCAATACAATTACTATGTGCGCCTGTGCAATTGTTCATCCCACAATAACCAATCATATAAGCCGACCACGCTGCAATTATATAAATCAACAAGGCTTCAAACATTTTCAATCTCTTTAATAACAAGTTAGAGCAAGCCATTGCTTACCTGAAAAGTGAAATTTTGACGATAATTGTGGAATTACACCATTGAGTATGATCTCGTCACAAGTCACAATCTTGAAACAAAAATTTATATAAAATTATATATGATGTCTAAGATTGCCAAGCCTAAGATCTAGTGATGAGGGAATTAAGAATATTTAAGAGCAGCAAACCTTGATTTTATTGTTCGATTTTAGTTAGTTGTTCTCGATAATTAGTTAATATTTGACGTTTGAATACATAAGACTCTTATAACCATCACATTCAAAATTACAATCCTTACAAACTTGCTAAAAAGTTAATTTGTTTAATGAAATATGGTGGCAGAGCCACTTCGAGTTAAGCACCGTTTCTATCAACTAAAAATAATTTTGCAATATTAATGGAATATTGAGGGCCAAAATGTTTTATTTCAAAAGTTGGGGACTAACTCTCTATTTACATATATAAACTCTACCATGCAGCATATTACATTTAAAGATAATAAATAATGTTCATGCAATATATGTCAAAGAGTAAAAGGAATTGTAATCTAATGAATTGGAACCCATAAAAAGGGTCTTTTGATGAATGAATGGAATCATTTTGCATTATGATTCCTTTACAACATAATATTTTATCAAATTAGTAATATAGAAAAAGTGATTATCCAACAAGACATTACACAGATAGTCTAACTGAGGGGCTAATAATTATCCAATAACACAAACGAGACAAAAATCAAACAAAAAATGTAATCTTTCACCTTTACTTTAAAGAAATCACTACATAGAAAATGACAGTCAGCACAAAACTTTGTCAAGTCTTGTGATTATGTCGCACCAATTGCTCTATCCCATACTTCTAACACTGTTTTAACCTTCTTATAACTATTTATTAACAATTGGTCATGAATAAAAGCAACAGACTTTAGAAATTCCAAGCTCTAAATTTTTTAGAGTTGTATCAATTATCCAATATCACTATGAAAACAATAATATTCCTTTAGTCAGCCATTTTATGATTTTAATATAGGGCATCGGAACAAAATGTTAGCGATCAATTTCGTTTTTCCTACTCTATTGGAAGGTATATGAATCAAAATATGAAAAGCATCAAAATGCATTTGTGTGAGGAATTCTATCAAACACAAGATTCGCAATAATTTCACCACAACAATCATTAAACTATATATAAATCCACAAAAAATAATACTAAAGTAAAAAAAAATCTAGGAAATGAAATTAAACTTACCTACGTGAAACTATTTCATGATATCAGTTTCAACCGACAACCAGCCCCAGGCACTGTCAAAATCCAAGGTTAAAAAATCAAAAGGAGAGATTACAGAAGTTCATGAAGGCCGGATTATTCGATTTCGATCCACCGGGGGTAAAGATAGGCATGGTAAAGACTGCAAAGTCTGCACTGGAAAATGAAGAAAGTAATTATTTTAACAAAGAAGCTGTAGATAACGATCCTATTTGTAGTTTGAGTTTATTTACAAATTACAATGGAAAATGAACTGCACCATCACCTTCTACTGAGTTTCAGCATAAATTATCCTCTAGTTTACAGTCCATTGAGCACCCCAGTCACCTTCGTTGGATTTGCTCAAGATTTATCAAAAGTTATATGCACCACTTCGTGAACCAGAGGCCAAGATCCCAACGGGTTGAACTTTGAAGCGTATTTTGAGTTAGGGCTTGGCTGGGGGCTTGGGGCTGTATATGATCTCGTTTTTCACGTTTAAACTGGTCTTCTTCTTAATATAAAAAAAATAAAAAAATAAAATTGGACCAAAACGAGGCCCCCTATGGTCCTGGGCCTGAGGCGCGGGCCTCACTCGCCTCAGCCTAGGACCGGCCCTGATATAGTGAAATCTATTTGGAGGTTTTTATGCAACTCTTTATGTGGCTTTTTGGCTAGAATTTGAATTAACATACTAATTAAAATCATATACAATTGTCCAAATAGTAAAAAAAAGAAAAGAAAAGAGTCATTAGATTTCAAGGTTCTGCATGAGTGAAACTTGGCAGTGAATTGAGCATATTTCGGCCTTCCTTTTGGTGATGATTTTTTCCTTCATTTCCTCATAGATTATCACCTAGTATCACAAACCATATCTTCATTTCCTTAATGATCCTGCATGTTATAATCTGGACCAGATCTGAAACTATTCTATTGAAAGCAGAATAGCTTTGGTGCCACTTGTTAGAAACGGAGAGGTTATATGACACAATATGAAGTATATGATCGCACAAATAAGAACAAGATTAAAACAACAAGAGAGTTTGACATAGGAGCGGAGTAATTTTATTAATTGACAACTAATGAATAGAAAAATACAATTTCAGCAATCTGAGCAATTCTTAAATTGAATGAAAAGTCTACTGTTTATAAAGGACATGACAAAACCTTAGAAGTAACCTAAAAGATAGAAATTAGGTCAAAATACGCATGAAACCAACATAAAGCGAAAAAATCGAATGACGCTGTCGGTCGATCGCTGTCTAGCGGCAAGTGAGCGATAGCCCTGTCATTCAAGCGAGAGCTCGACGACAGCTTCCTAGTCCCTACTCCAAAAAGTTTTCCTACTGCTCGAGCAATCAATTAGCCAAAATTCGATGACTTTTCTGCTCGATCCATAATTCTGATATCTCCACGACCACTTCAACTAGGACATCAATACCTACTAAAATTTGGGTCACTTTACAACGTCAAGCAAGGCATAACAAAAGCAAAAGACAATCGAGAACAATTTTTCCGCACATCGTTTGCTTTTGGCAAAAAGACGAGAAATATTCTTATGGATAAATTAAATTACGAAGTCACCTCAAAATGAGGAATTTTGGACCCAGAATTTTGAGATATTCCAAAATCTATTATGTATGTTTTGGACTTTTGCTAATTGGCACCAAGTGGGTGCCGAAAATATGGACTCTTGATGGTGGTGGTAGGGAAATCTTTACTTTTGACTTCAAATTTGAATTTTTGATGGCCAATTTTGTGTTTATCTTTCTTTACTTGTATGGTCTAAAACAGGTTTTGCCTACCAGCACTAAAACGAAATAATTACAATCGTTATGAGAGAGAGAGAGAGAGAGAGAGAAGAGGGGGGGGGGGGGGGGGGCTTTATATATTCCAAGTGTAACCACAGATTCAACGGCTACAATTCTAGCAGACAAAGGGTCCAAATCAAAAGTATCTCTAGTGGCCAAGGTCGTGTTCCTGAAACATGATTTGGTAACGGATGATCAAAGGGCCAAATATAATCATCAATCAACCCAAGTAAAAATAGCCCAACACTAGAAACTAGAGCCCAATGAATGGTGAAGCATCAAGTTCAAGTCCAACAAATAGACTGTAAAGAGTTAAGATAACAATATATTCTAATGTTCTACTAGAGCTAAATGAAAAAAATTAGGGAAAATTTCATAAGTAAGATTTTAAATATCACACATTTCAAAATTAAAAAAACAAGTTTCAAACTTCAAAAATCAGATTTTTATTAAAATTTATTTATGATTTAATTAATTAATTAATTAATTAAATATATTTATGTCACATATTTATACAATTTGGTCACAAATTAACGATTTAATTAGTCACTTATTAATTTTCGGGCACAAATCAAAAATTTTATGTTACAAATTATTTTATGGTTACAATTCAAAAATTTTATAAGTTACAATTTATTTATCAATCACAAATCAAAAAAATTTATGAGTCACGATTTATTCATTGGTCACAAATCATGAATATTATAAGTTACAGTTTATTATACAGTCACAAATTATCGATCACAGATTAATAATTTTTAGGTCACAAATTATTTATTAGTCACAATGTATATTATTTATTGGTCACATATTATTTGGTGGTCACAAATTAACCAATTTAATTGGTTGCAGTTAACCAAATATTTTGCGACCAACACTTGTGACCACAACTACCAACCCGACCACGACCACCAAAACCACCACCGACCACCACTACCAGATCCATCGCGCCAGACAGCACCTCCACCCACCTGCACCACCAACAAACACCATCACAAACCTCCAATAATACTTAACACCTTAGAAAACCCATCACCACCGCACCATGCCCTCCACCCACCTTGCAACACCACCACAAACACCATCACCTCAAAAACATTGCTGCACAACACCCCATCTTCACCTACCACACCACCACCAGTACCTCCACCCATAGCGATGCCAATAGAGGCACGACGCCACCAACTTTGACCACAGAGATGCAACAATTTTCAAACAGATGCCCCAATCCACAACTATTAACACTACATTCACCTGCTGCCACATCGAATCGCCGACTACAGCCATCAGACCACCATCTTCCCATAGTCATGAGTCGATTTCCACCATCACCACCACATTCACCCTAGATATCCACCAAATTGTCAACTGCAATCGTCGGACCACCATCATCCCTATAGTTGAGAATTGATTTCTTCGAGTTGTTGCTGCCGCAACGATCTCCACGACCACCACTTGCTACAATTCGTGGTGCTGCTCGACCATGTTTCGATGGCCGCTTGTTTGGCGATGGTCGATTTGTGGGAGTAACCTCCGGCGGCGGTGTTTCTGGCAAAGAGAGAGAGAGAGAGAGAGACGAGCTTCCTGTGAGAATAGAGAGAGAGGGGATTGAGAGTAAAATAATTAGGGTTTGAAAAACTGTTTTAATTTTTAAATATATTAATTAATTAATTTTTTTTTTGATTTGTAAAATATTTAACATGACATCTGATTTAAGAAATGAAAATTTCAAATCTATTAGAATATGTAATTTCCACAAAAAATTAACTATTGTGAAAGCCATAAAATATTATTATTAACCATACATGGAGTCAAGATACACTAAATATCTTATCAATCAAATTAAAATCTTTTGAAGAATCTGCAATAATTGCTGCCTAAAATGTAACAACTGTTAAATGCTGCAAAAATGTAAGAAATCACTTATCAAATTGAAAATAGACGGATAGTGTATGAATCCGCTTGCTATTTTTATAATCTAACAATACAAAAAAATCAATAAAAGTGAAACGTAAAATGTTAATTATATTGTTATTCTAAAATTTAAAATTGATCTCTCCTTAACCAACTGGATTCTTTATTCAAACCCTAGATCTGAATCTGTTTATTGTTCTTCTTCCTACGTTTTCAAATGAGTCCTCAATGCTTTTGGTTACATACATGGGGAGATCGGTGGGATTGAGATTTTTCGGTTCGATTTAATTAGTTTGGACGCTATTTGTTGACTAGAAAATTTAATTCAGGAGAAGATTCTTGTAAATATATCATTAGAGGCATGGATTTTCAGATTGGGGATGAGATTTTATTTTTTTTTAATTATTTGAGTGAATGGTCTAGCATTCTCAATTTTCTAACTGGTTAAGATTTCCTATTGTTCTATTTGTTGGAGGTGAAGTCTAACTCCCTTCGTAAGTCTACACTTTTACTTTTGTGTTATTGATAAACTATGACCCATCTATTGTTTTAATTTTTAAAAAATGAGTCATTGATGAAAGTATTATGCCTTTTAGTACAAAAAATGGTTGACAGATTCCATGACATAATCAATGTTGGCAAAATATGACTGAATTAAAATGTTGACTGTATTTTAGACAATTTAATGATAAAATGTCATGAAACATTATGTCAATCTTTCTGTCAAACTTTTCTGACAGTATAGCATGATTGTTGATGAAAATATAGATTTCAATAATAACTTCTTATTTTACATTTTAAAGTCCCTTAAATCATAAATTGACCATCAACTTTACTTCAAATAAATTAATGATTTTGACCAGAGATTGGTCTTGCTAAACTTGATTACCTGATCTTAATTTTTTCACTTGGTCAAATGAAGTCTCCTAGTAGTCAAAGTTCATTTTTAATTTTAGATTTCTAATCTTTTTCATATTCCATTTAAACTATAGGGATTATTATAACACATTTTATCACGTCATGAAACCTGATTAATTAAGTCACTCTTCGATAGGGATTAAAATTTAAATTTTTATTTAAATCAAAGTAAACAATTTGATTACTCGCATGTTTTTATGAGATTCAAAACTTTTTAAGTACACATGTTTATCAAAATATATTAAAATTTTAATTATAGTCCACACCAAACACGGATAAGTTGGACTCAATATTTGATTCAATTATTATTACATGTTTAAAAAATATAGGTGAGAATTAGAATAAGATTTTTAGTAGATTTTGATAAAAATCGATGAAATATATTATTCAAAAGTTGTGAATATCATAAAATGTGTTGTTAAAATTAACTGTTAACTTTGATTTAGATAAAAATTTTAATTTTAATTTCTCCCAAACATAGACATAATGTGTGTCTTCATGTAATTGTTAATGTTATATGACAATAAATAAATAAATAAATTAGGTTATCTCCAACCCTATACAAAAATTTTTGCCAAATCTTACACTTAAAAAACTCTTCCCCAATCCATTACACCAAAAGTTGTACCAAATGAATAGTGTTTAATAACTTTCTTGATTTTTTTAACTCTTAACAATTGAAAAATTATTTATTTAGTTATTTATTTTATTATTACATAAATTATTAAATAGATAAGATGAAACTACTAGAAATGTCCACTTTTCACATATTCATTTGCAAAATGTCCAACACTGCAAATCCTTGCAAAAATGTTCATTTTGGGATGATTTAGACTAAAATATCTCTGTTAACAATTTATGATTCCACACAAAGACAAAACTTAACATTTTTGCAATTAAAAATTTTATTGGCCAACAAAATTTTGACACATAACCTGCCATATTTATTTTTAAAGTGCACATGTCAAATAACAATAAATGTTATTTTTCTCATTGACACAGAAATGTCGATAACTACATATCAAGTGTAGAGAAATGTTATGTTTAGAATGAAATGTCATTTTAGATATCTAATATGTCGATAACAACATTTGAAATGTCGTGAATATTTAATATTGTGATTTGATATGTGTACTTTTGAAATATAAATAGAGTTCAAATATCAAGAACGAAATTTGAAATGTTGAGAACATCGTTCTAATGTATTAAATTTAAAAAGTGGACATTTTTGAATTGACACCCGTGAAATTGGATATTTTTGAAAATACCCCAATGGATAATTATGTTTAGTTAACAAAAATATTGAATTCATTAATAAATTTAAAAAAAGTAGTACAATTATTAGAAATACAACAACTAAGAAAATATTAAATCATAATACTGAAAAAGAATGTAATATGTTTCAAATCGCAATATCATTATATTACAAAGTCGAAATAATATTAAAAATTAATTATTATTGACTAAATTATTAAAATTTATTACAAATGCACATAATAATAATAATAATAATAATAATAATAATAATAATAATAATAATAATAATAATAATAATAATTATTATTATTATTATTATTATTAAATAAATAAATAAATAAATAAATAATTTAGAATTAAAATTTATTTTATAATGAAAGGACAAATATGCCCTTAAAAAAATTGGTGCAAAGTGGAGGAGAAGGGTAAAAATGTATTTAATCATTTTGCAACAAAATGGTGCAATAGTTAGAGGAGATTTGCACTAAAAATTTGGTGCAATTTGGTGAATTATGTTGCAATGGGAACTGAGCTGGAGATGTTCTTAGGGTGGCGCGTGATTTTGGAAACTTGTTCATCATTTGAATGCTTAGGTGGCACGTGCTACAGGATACCAGAAGTACGAAGTGTGAACATGTGTTAACAGGATTTGATTTCCTTTTGCTTTTTTTCTTAATTTTTTTTATTACTTTCCCTATTTTCTCTCTCTTTTATTTTTAAAATGTTAATATAAACAAGAGGTATTTGCCTATTTACCCTTTGAAAAATTCATCATGCACATTGCTTGTACTTATAATACTTATTTGGACAGAGTCTGTCAATAAAGACCAAGCATATCAACTTGCTACAAAAATTAGAGGTTGAGGATGGATTTATCAAAATTTGAAGTTTCAATAACTCCTTTTCATTTTTGTAAAGATTAGGAATCTCCACTACAATTTTCTTGAAAAGAATAATCGCCCATTCCTTCCCAATACATCCTTTGCATTAGATTTTCCTCGAACCAAATTGCTACCAAAGTTAAAAGTTATAGACCCAAATGCCAAAATAATGAATGACCAAAGTGTCAATTATAATAAATAATGAAAGTTGTGGATCTAATTTTTCCTAAAATATAATTTTCTTCCACCATGCATTTTTTTGAGGCATATAGAAGTATCTTACAACACTACAAAGAAAAGAGCTCCATTGACCAAATGTTTAGCGACCAATCAAAATGGGTTGCTCTAAGACATCATCACCGACCAAAAATTAGTTGGTAAAGGTTTTGATCCTTTATAATTAGACTAATTCTTTTATACTATTTTGAGATCAATTGGTTGTCGATTTAGAGTATCAGTGATCATACATTTGATTGATTGCTAAAGTTTAGGTGGGAGAAAGAGCAATATTTCCTCGCGTTGTTTTGAATGTTTCAGTGGCCGGCAAAATTTGGTTGCTATATAGAAGACCCCATTGTATGGTCGCTATAAGTATTTTTTTCACATTGTTTTGGATGTTACAACGACTAAGGAATTTTGATCTCTGTCTAAGATGCCCCACCGACAACCATCATGTGGTTTCTATAAGAATTTTCAGCAACCGAAATTAGTTGGTCGTTGAAACACATGGCAGGGTTTGGATTATTTGGCGGCCAATGGAATTTGGTCGCTATAGAGGAGGCACTACTAGCAACCATAGTATGATTTTTCCCAAATGACACCAATCTATTACCTTGAGATAATGTTGGACCAAAAGGTCAACAAATCTCAACTCCTCTACCGTCCACGTGTACGTTATTTGCACATTTGAACAAGCATTTTAACATGACAATCAATAGCCATGTCACTAAACGTTAACATTTTTTTTTCCAAGAATCACTAAACTTTACATATGACTTTTTCTTATCGTTAGCATTTGAAGTATTAACATTTTTGATAACGTGACAATCTAAAACTATTTCATGAGAATTATCCCAATGATCATTGAACTTTTACAGTTGCATCTCAATAGTCACTACAACCAAACACATTATGTCTCCAACATTTACCTAATGTCATCAATATACATAGAAATAAATAATTCGACTCAACATCCAGTTTAGGCCATGTTAGGTTTACGTTTACCGATTCAACAATTCCTTGAGTAATGTACTCATGAAATTGATTTTAGCCCCATTTGGTTTAGCTAGAAAAATAAATAATGTTTAAGTTAGATCTGACAATTAATTTTAATTTTTAACCACATATTTTAGAAGATTCACAACTTTTAATTACATATTTCATTAATTTTTATCAAGATTTATTAAAAAAATTATTTTTTCTTCTTCTCCTCCCCCCCCCCCCCCCCCCCCCCCCCCCGGCCTCTCTCTAAACCCAACAGAAGCATAGTAAGTAATTTTTGATTAAATTTAGCAGTTGACTCAACAAAAAAAAATTGTTGACTAATTTTTGATATTCTAAAGTTCAAGGACCAAGATTTTTAAGGACCAATGTGTCAATGACAATTGAATGTTTTGGATTTGTATTTTTCTAAATTATTGAAATGAACAGGTCAATGGTCGGGTATTAAACTCACAGATTTTCACATAAGAGGGCCCAAGTGGATAGAACTCTACAACTTTGTGGTCCTAAAACATGGTGAAATTTCATCTATGGTCACTAAAGTTTCAGAAAGATTTCAATTAATTCATTAAACTTTATTTTATCTCAATAATATTATTGAACTTCAATTTAATTTCAAATTTCATGACTTTATCTCTTCCTGTCACCTATTGGCCTCTATAATGACGGAAATTATTTACTTGACAATCATACTTGATCTTCTACGTAAACAATGCACGACACCATATAAATGAAAATTATAAAATATGTGTTAATAATGTCTTTATATTAATGTAAAAAAATTATATTTTTTATTTTAATACTTTTATGGCCTAGTATAGTTAATTTAGCTCCCATTTGGCCCCCATTGATTTTGATTATAATGGTAGAATAGTGGTTTTTTTTTTCTTTTCAAAATTGAATAGTTGTAAAAGAATGAAAAGTTTTTGGTTTACGTGTAATATTATTTTATTAAATATTATGTGATTGAAAATAGGAAATAAGAAAATTTAATTTAATTTGATGAGATAAAATGGGAGCCAAACGAGCGCTTAACATGATGCATAACGGCTGCGTCAAATGTTAGACAATTAAAGCAATTTTAAAGATTTGATAAACAATGTATGGAAGAGGGACCAAATTTGAAATTAGAGTGAAAACTCACTACAAATTGAAAATTAGCAATCCGGTCACTGCAGTTGGAATTTATCCTAGAATATATAGTTTCCTTCTTTCGATCCGGGACTGCTGTCCTCTCTACTTTGTCTCGTTCGCTTACGTAAATTCAATGATCACTAATTTTCTGTAAAATACAGGAATGATATTTCCTTTTAGTTTTTGTTTCTAATTTCGATTCTCCAGATTTTACTCTTCGACAGGTACGCTTCACCTGTTCGTGAAATCGCAGCGTCTGATTCTAAAGGGTCTCCATCATGGCTCAGAACCCAGGCAATTTTTTTTTTGAAATCCCAATTTAAGCATCCGTATTATGTGAAGTGTAGAAAATAATGATATTAAGGTAGAAGAATGAAGATAGTGAATGTTGTTTACTTACTGAAAGATGTTGACTTTTAATGCCTCATTTTTTATTTTATTTATATATAGATATATATATATATATATATATTTTGTAATATTTGGGGTTGTAATTGAATTATTGATATTGATACATGATAATCGATTGGTCAACATTACGTTTACATTCTGAGAATTGAATTTTAGAATCCAAATTCATGAAAGTTCGTTCAAAATGGAACGGGCTCATTTCTAATTTGAATGCTTGGGCCTCAATTCCTCATTTTCTTACTATACTTGGAAGTGTAATGTGAACTCATGATACAAATAATTTGATTTTCTGGGTTTGTGCTATGTTAATGGTAAGTTACTAAGGTACACAGTTAATGCTGGTTTAACATGGGAGTAAACTTTGTAAGAGTAAATTTGTTGCCGTAGTCACCGGGAAAGAAATGGCTTTGAGAAGATGGGTTCTTTCTGTCCCTAAGGGTCGTCGTTTCTTTTGTAACACTGATGTGGTGCGTTCTGGACGTGTAATCCAGTGCATTCTTGTCAAAACACCATTCATATATGCTCCAGTGGCTGAGACTCCATTTTTATGAGCATCTTGTTCTATTGAATAGTACTATACATGATAAACAATGTGTGAATGAAGCTTGACTTGCAAGTTGTATCTAATCCATTAGTACTTTTTTTGGTTCACATCATCTTTGTTTGTTTCTACAAAAAATATGGCTCATGCAAATTTCTGCATATTTCATTATTTGATTTGAAAGAGTTAATTATGATAAAAAATACACACAAATAGGAAACTTGCCTACAAATTCTAATTAAGGAAGAAATCCTAATCTTTGACTACCCACTAATCAAGACTTGTCTTTATCTCTTGGGATATTAACAAAATGATGGAGATTTTTCTCATATATCATAAACTAAGAATAATTAAACAATCTGTTAGAAACACTCTCAAGCCGTACTAAAATAGAATTTTATAACAGTCATTTTTCAAGTCTCCTACACCTTTACTCCATCCCTGACTTAAATTTTTTATTTTTATTTTTTTTATTTTCTCTCTCTCTTCGATTACTTGATTTGTTATTATAAGCATAGTTCTTGTTTTATTTTGTGAAGAACCTAAAATTTGTTTGAATCTACGCCACTTTGGGTCTTCAATAAATAGAAGTGTTTATTTGAAATTTGATACCTTCACCATCTATATTACGTAGAAGAGTTCATCTTGTTTATAAGGTCTCACCTTTTATGTAGAAAGTAATTAGTAGAACTTACTAAATTTTTACATCTTTGTGGTTACCAAACTAGGCAATAACTACAATTTCTCTGCAGCTAAGCAGCAGAAAATGGCGATACTGAATAAGCATAATGAAAGACTTGTGGGTGTGTTGCATGAGACTGAATCTACAGAAATTGTAGTTTTGTGCCATGGTTTTCAATCCTCGAAGGTTTGTGTGTTCTTTTGGTTTGGTTATTTTTCCTCAGTTGTCAAATTCACAACTTCATTGACATATATCTTTTTATTGTATTATGAAGTGCCAATAAATTTGTGTTTCCACTGAGAATTGAGTAAGCAAGATTACCCATTGATATTTCTGTATATAATTGTATTTAGGTTGTAATTACATTTACCATATTTAGATTGTACTTATTCCTATATAATGTGAGGAATCCCTATGGGAAATTCATTCAGCCAAAACTTTGACATGAATAATTGTTTATTTAAGTGCTTAGAAGGCAAGTCTGGCTTTACCTAATGACTAGATAACCTGTAGTCAGTTACCACAGAGAAATTCTAGCCATGGATTGTTGTCTATTACTTTAATTTCTAAAGCAATGTTTAGATTTGAAACTCTAAATTTATATCAGAAACCTAGATGGTTGGAGGCAGAGAAAAACTCATTTGAATTGTCCAGCTTATCTAACCATCCTGAATTAATACTAAAATGGGTTTGAAGTTCTAAAAAGAAAAATTTCCAGTAAAATTTAAGATCTGCAGTTGCAGTGTAAACAAAATAACCCTAAATTTATGTTGCATACAAATTTGATGATCAAAACAAGGGTAACCACAATTGTATATAATCAGGAAAAATTTGAATATAGATGAATGGTTGCTGGAAATATAAATCTACTTCAATAATGTGTGATAGAGATGAAGTCATTGAAGTCTCATGCAATCGTACTTTAGCTATTCTGTGATTTTGCCCTTGAAATATGAATAAATCTTGTAGAGTTTGTATTTATTATTAAAAAAAAATTCTACAAAAAGCTTAGAGGGAGTGGCAGTCGGTTGTGATAATAGTGCCTAACGGTGGGATTCATCTCACATGTTTAATATGCAGGAGTTCAACATCATGTTCAACATTGCCAGTGCTTTAGAAAACCACGGAATCAGTGCATTTCGCTTTGATTTTGCTGGAAATGGGTAAACTCTAGAGGCTATTGATTTTTTCTTCTGTCAACTTATTAATACAACACGAACAGTAATACTAATATTGTAGACATACGTACATGCTACTTATTGTTGTTCTTTACATTTTAGGATAGAGTTTATGATTTTGTTGACACATTGAGCTTGTCTTCACTTGTATTTTTTTTATAATCTTCATGCAACTATCAATGAATGAGGTTGAATAAGATTACGGAGATCTTTGAAGATTGCGGCTTTGCATCTATTTTATTATCATAATTGTATTATATATAGATCGATTGTTTTTACCATATTTAAATTATACGTTACCCTTAGTTAATATTATAATTGATTGCTACCATATGTGGTGGTGATTTTGGTTCTATTTAATGAGAGAACCTCTCACATCGAGAGTCATTGAGTCTTATTCAATATGTTCTACATGGTATTAGAGCCAGGTCGATCCTAAACAAATTAACCTTTGAATTTCGTTTCAAGGCTACTCGCCCGGCCAAATTTCTTTCTCAGTTAGCTGTTGCATTTTTCAACTTAATGTTAAACTTGTTTACGGCTAAACAAAATATCTTTGTGTCAATGACCAACACTAAATAAGCCATAGATTTGGAGGAACCGGAACCCGCCTTTGGATCCGGCTTACCACCTGTTTTAGTGTCTTTGACCACATTTTCCTACTCAGCTTCCCCCTCTCTACGTCGGCTTTCCAGCTATTTTATGCATTCGAACGTGTCCGTTAAAGCCGGAAGGCAGCTTGCTTGGGTGTCCCTCCAGGGTTGGCTCGTTGGAGTTGAGGAAGCCAGCTTGGCTAACACCATTGATAAAAAGGGTATATTGGGTCCTCAAGAAATTGTAGCTTGGGAGGTGTTTAGCCCCATTCAAAGGGTTTTGCTTGTGGCTGTTGTTGCTGTTGTAGCTGCGAATTCGAAGAAAAATAAACAGATTTTGAAGCTAAAAAAAATCTGTAGAACTCAGGGACCAAGTGCTCTTAAACATGCAACAGAAGCTGGACATTCTATTTGAGCAAGTGAATCATTTCAAGTATTAACCAAACATCGCTGTTGGTGGATGGATTGGCAGTGAAACGTTGGTTTGGTTTGTGTTGGTATAAATGGGAATTGGGCAGTTTATGTGGGTTTTGTTCATGGGTCTATGATATGGTTTAAGGTTTGGTTAGAGGTTACTGGGCCTGGATTTGTAGGTTGTACAAGTGGGGTGTTGGTTAATGGGCTTGTGGACTAGTATATGTGAATGTGTGTGTGGGCATCTTGGGCTACGGTTTGAAGTGATAATGGGCCTAGGATTAAAGGGCTGAATATGGTTTCAGTTTAATAGGCTATCAGGTCATGGGCTTGGTAATTGGTTAGATTACTTGGGCTTAGGTTTTATTTTATTGGTTTGGTTTTGATTATGTTTGGGCTATAAGAATTTAGTTGGGTTGTTATTTTGTGTGTTGAAAATTTATTTCTTGGGCTGCTTTGCTGGTTTGGGCTTCGTTATTATTTGGTGAATAAGTTGGGGATTAGTTGAAAGTGGGCTTAGCTTTTGGAAATGATGGTATAACTTGTAAATGGGTTATGAGCAATTGGGCTATAAATTGTGGATCATATTGATAGGTCATAGGGATAAGAGAGACATGAGAGCGCAGACTATTGAATTTTGGTTGCTCAAATGATAAGCTAAAGTTTTCTTTTAGATTCTCAGAGGAGGATCGTTATTGAGTTTAGTGTAAGTTATTTGGCGGGATTTCTTCCAATTGCGCAGCATTTTAATCAACTACATATTGCTAGAATTTGGCCGATGTATTGGCGTTAGAGCTTTTATTGGAACAAGATTTATGTGTTAGCTGTGTGTCGGCACACTTTGTGAATTTCTTTTGGAAATTCTTCTTGGTGTATGAGCTCTCTGGAGTTTCTTTGGAATGTTCTTGAAGTAGCTTTGGAGTAGTTCTTGATTGTTTCTGCACTATTAGTTGTTCTTGGTATCTCATCATCACTAATTTTGTAGATGGTTACTTTGATTTGGATTTATTCTTTGTGGACACAAGTATTATCACCGTTGTCAGTTCGTGATTGCAAATTAATGCTTTTACTAACATCAATTTGTGGGGGATGTCAATGAATGAGGTTGAATAAGATTACAAAGATCATCGAAGATTACGGCTTTGCGTCTATTTTATCATTATAATTGTATTGTATATAGAAAAATTGTTTTTACCATATTTAATTTATAGGTTAATATTAATTAATATTGTAATTGACTGCTACCATATTTAATGGTGATTTTGGTTCTATATAATGAGAGAACCTCTCACATCGAGAGGAATTGAGTCTTATTCAGTATATTTGACAGCAACGCATTGCTAGAGTTTATAATGACATTGTTATTTCAGGAAAATAGTTATAAAAAGGGAAATGAAAGTAGTTGTGTGCTAAGTTACTAAACTGAAACATGCTCTCTATTTGTTTCGAAATGAAAAATGTTGGAGAAGACATAATTTTATGAATTATAAATTGTTTTGATTATATTTCAAGAGAAAGAAAATTTTCTTCAATGCTCTAATTCCATACCTAGGATTTTTTCCCCCAAAAAAGATGAGAATGTTGGATAATGGAAAGATATGAGATAGAATAACGTTTCTTTGGATAATATTTTCTAGAGAAGGAAAATTTTATTTTCATATATATAATAACTTATAGATTTAATATTTTTCTGTACTCCAGAATTGCTGGAACAAGCACTGAGAATATGTTATATGGACCAAATATCTCGTTCTTTCCAAGCAAGTGGAGCTTTATTGGGTAGACCTAATTATTAGAGGCTTAATTTGCAACACACGTATCTTAAGCAATTTAATTATTGAGTTTCCTTGTGTAGCATAATTACATAGTATAGAATTTGGGATTAATTACTGTCCATGTATAGCTTTTAATACCTTATAAATGTAAGGCAATACGTAACAAAGATTCATTCCACAAAATTGGCATAGTATCAGAGCCTAAAATTACTTACACTTACGTGCAAAATATGTATTTGGCTCTATTCATAGTAATTCGTGGCCAGCTTCTCCGGTAGTTGTCTTTCAGGCTACAATCATCCTTTGTTCATAGTAACCTCCATTGGAACTTGTGTCTCAGGCAACATTGGCATTCGGTTCTCTGCCCTCTTCGCATTCTCTACGTGTGTATTTGGGGATAGAATTTTCTAGGTCACCATCGCACCTGTGTGGTCTTCAATTTTTAGGAAGCATCGTTGTTCAACTCTTGGTCGGAGTGTCTCAGGCTTCTCGCTTCTCATCGTTGTAGTCTTTCTTTCACCTCTCGTCGTTGCTATCTCTAGTTGATTTGAGTCTCTGCGTGGATTGGGCTTTCTCTCTCTCTCACCATCGTTAACTCCAATTAAGTGGGCCTTGCATGGATTAGGTTGTGGTTTTATTTGTGCTATTAGTTTATTTGACTGTTTATTTTTGGGTTGACATTGCTAGACATTTGGGCTTTTTTTTTTTTTTTTTATAATTTAATTCAATTGTTGGGTCGATATTTGTTAGATTTTAGGTTATTGTGATTAATTGATTTTTGACAGGCCTATATAAGATTTCATCATGTCAATTGAGAAACCGATTCAATTTGCATTTATTTTACTGGTAGGAACTACTCTTCTTGGGTATTTTACTTTCAGTTATTGGTTAAAGGAAAAGGTGACTTGTGGGGACATATTAGTGGCAGTCTTTTATCTCCTGATCAAGAGACGGATAAGGAGAAGTACATTGTGTGGAAAACTAAAGATTCTCGAATCATGGCCTGGACCATCGGATCGGTTGATGCACAAATTGTTCTTAATCTCTGGCCTTATGAGACTACTTGAGAGATGTGGAAGTTCTTGAAGGTCTATACTCAAAGTAACAATGCTCGGCGACTTTAGTTGGAATTTGAATTGACGAACTTTTCTTAAAGCTCGCGGGCTATTGAAGAATATTATTCGGGTTTTTTCTAATCTTTGGGATAAGTACACAGGCATCATCTATGCCTCAGTTTTACCTGGAAGTTTGAGGTTGTACGAGCTGTACATGAAGTCACCAAAAGGGTTCAATTTCTCATGAAATTACGAACTGAATTTGAATCCAACAGGTCCATTCTTATGAATTGCGAGTCTATACCATCATTGGATGGCTTTTTGGGTAATTACTAGGGAAGGAGTAACGTCTTATCACTCGTACCGCCTTGGAACAAGAGTAGAATACTGTAGCTCCGATTTTGATCACATATGTAGCTCAAGGAAAATTCAAACATCGGGATATATCTAGTGTGCAGTGCAATGGTTAGGGGTTTGGTCACATAGCTCTTCAGTGTCCTAGAAAAATTTGTAGTTATTGCAAAAAGTCTGGCCATGTTATTAAGTAGCATCCCAGACGTCCTCCATGCAAGGTTAGAACAAATTATGTTGCTGCTGCCACTTTGGTCTCTAGTTCTGCTCCATCACCTATTCTTGTTCAAGTTTTGACCTCTCTCAGTCCTCTCAAACTAACATCACTCCTGAGATGATTCAACAAATGGTTTTCTCTGCTTTGTCTAACTTAGGTGTCTCAAGTGAGCCATCAGCTGCTCGTGCTTTTTGGTTATTAGACTCAGGTGCTTCTAATCATATGACTTATGATCCTCTATTACTTAGTAACCGAAGACCATACACTGGACCAAACAATATACACACTACCGATGGTAACACTTCCTATCTCTGTCGTTGGCAATATATCACCAAATTTGCCTAATGTTTTAGTTTTCCTTGATTTATCAGCTGATCTTATATTAGTTGGTCAACTTGTTGATAACAATTGCATTGAAGCCTTTTTTGTCTTTTCCTATTGTTTGTAGTTCTGCCACTTTAGAGATCATTGATTGACATGAGAAATTGGGACATCCCATTCGTAATGTGTTACAACACTTTTTAATTTTGGTTTATTTGGTAATAAGAGTGCTGCTTCGGTTTTGTCTATATCTCTTGATTGCGCTTCGTGTAAGCTTGCTAAAAGTAAGATTTTACCGTTCCGGTCTTATGGTTCTTATGCTTTGCATATTATCGATGTGGTTCATAGCGACGTATGGGGTCTTGCACCTTTGGTATCTCATGCTCATTATAAATATATTGTTACTTTTATTGATAATTATAGTCAATTCACATGGGTTTATTATCTTCGTGCAAAGAGTGAGGCCTTCTATGCATTTCAAGGTTTCCTTGCTCTCATTGAAAATTAATTTTCCTCGATCAAAATCTTTGAGATCTGATTCAGGAGGTGAATATATGTCTAGTGTTTTTCAATATTTCTCACAGACTAAGGGTATTATTACTCAACGATCTTGTCCTTCTACCCTCAACAAAACAGGGTGGCAGTACGTAAAAATCATGATTTCTTGATATAGTTCGATCTCTTTTGATTGAGGCTTTCGTTCCTTTTCGTTTTTAGTGTGAAGCTTTATCTACCGTTGTGCATTTCATAAATCGACTTCCTCTCCACTCTCCATAATGCTTCTCCATTTAATAAGCTTTTTGGTCATTATCCCACGTATTTTCATCTCTGTTCCTTTTAGTGTGTGTTTCGTTCATTTACAATCATATGAAAAGGCAAAACTTACCCTTTAGTTAGTTAAGTGTGCCTTTCTAGGATATGATAGGACTCAAAAAGGGTACATATATTATGATCCTAAAACACATCGTATTCAAATTTCTCGTAATGTTTTCTTTGAAAAACAATCCTTCTCCACTCCCAAGAGTTGTTTCCCCTCCTTCGTTCTCCTCCTTGCCTGATTTTCCTATAGAATCCTCTCGATATAAGCTGAGTCTTGTTTACACTGGCTGGCATGCTTCACCTGTCAGTAGTCTGGAACTTCCTTATCAGACGACTGTCCTCCCAAGCCTCTTTGATCCTTCACCTACGACATCAGATCCTACACTAGATGATTTGCATCTCTTGTCCCTCTTCGTCACACCTCTCGTGTTTCTTGATCACCAAACAGCTATGGTTTCTCCTCCCACAGCTCTCTGTTTGCTCCTCTTAATTTAATTTCCATTTCGTCCTCATATAAACAGGTTATGGAATAAAAGTGTTGGCAATAGGTGATGCAAGTAGAACTTGAAGCTCTTAAGGCTAACCAAACCTGTGATGTTGTACCATGTCCACAGAATGTGAAACCTATTGATGGTAAATGGGTATATTTGGTTGAACTTTATTCTAATGGTTTTCTTGAGCTTTATAAAGCTCGGTTAGTTACTTTAGGTAGTCGTTAAGAAGATGGAATCGATTATGATGAGACATTTGCTTCTGTGAAAAAAATGACATTGTTCACCTCTTTTTATTACTTGCCGCTTTACAGTCCTGGTCTTTACATCAAATGAATGTGAAGAACGCGTTCTTACTTGGAGACCTTAGGGAAGACATTTATATCAAACATTGGTCTGGTATGCCTCTTCCCTCAGTTACCTCTATTTGTCAATTCAAATGCTCTTCGTCTATTCTTAAGCATGCCCCTTGAGCATGGTTTGACAAGTTTTGTCCCACTCTTTTGGTTTTTGCCTTTACCTAGAGTCAGTATGATTGCTGGCATCATTTGTTTGTTGGTATATGTGGATTACATTATTCTCTCTCGATCTAATCACATTCATATTCAGAAGTTTCAGGAGCATCTTTACTCGATTTTTCATATGAAAGATCTTGGTCATCTCACTTATTTCCTTGGTTTACAGGTTCATGTGGCTCTACATGGTATCTTCTTATAGCAACATAAATATACTGAAGATTTAATTAAGTTGGGAAATTTGTCTGAAACCTCTTTATTTGATACTCCGTTGGAGCTTAATTTTACATATAGAAAAGACGAATGTGATATTCTTCCAGACCATCCTCTGTATCGGAAGTTGGTGGGGAGCCTCATTTATCTCATAATTACACGTCCAGATATTTCTATCGCCGATCATACCGTCACCAAATTTATGGACGCACCTTATCATCTTCATTTGGTAGCTGTACGCCGCATTATTCGATGTCTTATGGGAACTTATCATTGTCTGTTCTTCTCTAGGGTACATCTCTTGAGCTCACTACTTACAGTGATGCTGACTGGGCTGGTTGACTAAATTCTCATCATTCTACTACGGGATGATGTATTTTTCTAGAAGTTGCTCTTATTTTTTGGAAATGTAAGAAACGAGATTGTGTTTCTAAATTCTTCACTGAGGCTAAATATTGTGCTATGTCAACTACCTGGTCTGAGATTGTTTGAAAGGACTTCTAATATAACTTGGTATTCCCCAATTACAGCCTACGCCACTCCATGCTGACAGCACTAGTGCTATTTAAATTATAGCTAACTCTGTATATCATGAACACACCAAACATATCGAAGTGAACTGTCATTACATACGGAAGCCTATGATTCCAAGATCATTACTTTTTCTCATGTTTTCACTACTCACCAGCTAGCAAATATCTTCATCAAATCTTTGACTTGCCTTAATATAATTTTTTTATCAGCGAATTGATGCTTATGGACTCACCACCATCAATATTGGGAGGGCTATTAGAGACTTAATTTGTAGCACACGTATCTTTAGCAATTTATTTATTGGGTTTCCTTGTATAGCATAATTAAATAGTAAAGAATTTGGGATTAATTACTTTCCATGTATAGTTTGTAATACCTAAATGTAAGGCAGTGCATACCAAAGATTCATTATGCAAAATTGGCACTAATGACCGTTCCAATGAGTTGAGTTCAATAATAAAAGTGCAGCCAATTAAATTTGTGAAAGTTGCAAATTTTCGGGCCAAATTTGTGATCTCTACCTTGCTATTGTTTATTCTAATGAGAATCACATTTGACCTAGATGATCTAGTTTCTTGAATCCTTTGCATTAAATGTTCATCAAACCCAATTTTTGCAATATACCTTTTTCATATATAATTGCAAATTTCTTTTTTAGGGAAACTTAAAATACTAAATAGTAGCTTCTTGGGACTGTCAATGCGAGGAAGCTAAGCAACAATTTACGGAGGCTGATAATAATCTACTATTGAATTCTGTCCCTATTTTTTTTGAATGAGTGATAAAGGCGGAATAGTATATTTTACACCAGACTATCTAGTTAGAACAAAAAATTTCTATAAAGATATTAAAATAGGAATAAAAAGCAAAGGATATCAAATGAAAAGAGATGAGGATAATTTATTAATTTGTACAGGATTCATAGGAAGGCTTAGTGAAAATAGTACTACTAATTATAAATTAGAAAATAATCAAATAATTATATTATTAGGACAAAAAGGTATAAAGGCTATCCTAGCAAAGAAATTTTCTTCAGAAACATATGCATGATTAGATTGAAACTTAGGAAATTTCTACAAAAACCAATATTAGTACTAGAAAATAATATTATGAATAAAAATAGTAATGGAGCTTTGAGCATTAGATTTGGAAATTATAATTATCAAATAGAACAGACACAACATAATGAGGAAGAAAATGAAGGAGAATGTGGATATTTTGAAATAGACAGTAGGAAAGTGATGAAATTAATGCTTTAGTTGAAGATAGTGAAGAAGATGAAAGCGATAACGATGAAAAAGAATTTGGCTATATAAATATGGAATATTATAGAAATCTTAGAAAAGCTAGAGAAATAGAAACTAGAATGTTAATAGAAAAATAGAAACCAAGATGGAAGAAACTAGCAAGAGAGTTAAAATAGAATCAGATCAAGAATTTGGAAAAAGAAAAGAACCCATGAATACAGAATAAGATATAGGAGGTAAATATTCTTTTCTCCCTGTAAGAGACTTTGAATGGACTGATAAAAAATATAGAAGCTTAGGAAAAAGATAAACGGAAGAAGGATGTAGTTTACTATTGGCAAGCGATAGAGGATTAATCTTAAAGTTAAATAATTGTAAACCACAAGACAGACCTAGTCTATAACTGAATGGGAAAATTCTGTAATTAGAGCATATAATAAGTACTTACACAAATGATTGTACAAGAAATGTGGGCTTACTTAGAAACCTATTTAGGAAAGACTGCTTTATATGTATACATTATAGAAAAAGACTAAAACCAGATGAAATTAGATATTGTTTGAAACTTCTACTAGAAATTTGTTGGATGACAAATAATTGCTATCATATCAAAACCTAGATTGGTGCTAAAACTTTTTGGATTGGTTTAAGCAAAATGTAGCTTTTTATAGCTTATTATTCTTATGGTAAAGTGAATCCATATGACAGTTAGGATAAGAAATTTGAGAATGGACAAGTTATTTAGGCCAGAAAAAGACTAAAACCAGATGAAATTAGATATTGTTTGAAACTTCTACTAGAAATTTGTTGGATGACAAATAATTGCTATCATATCAAAACCTAGATTGGTGCTAAAACTTTTTGGATTGGTTTAAGCAAAATGTAGCTTTTTATAGCTTATTATTCTTATGGTAAAGTGAATCCATATGACAGTTAGGATAAGAAATTTGAGAATGGACAAGTTATTTAGGCCATGTTCTCTTTACCGTTTTCGGGCCGTTTTCTGTTTTCGATTTTTTAAAACGGTGAAAACGTGTTCTCTTTCCCGTTTTCGAAAACGAATTTTCGAAAACGAAAAAAAAATTTGTGAAGAAAACACAAAACGACTTTTTGTCGTTTTGGGCGTTTTCAGTGTAAAACTTGAAAAAACTGAAAACACGGGAAACACCTTTTTTTTTTTTTTTTTCGGGGGGGGTATGGGGATTCTCAAAATTTCAAAAAAAAAAAAAAACATTTTTTTTGTTTTGAGAAACAAACAAAAAGAACACATTTTCAACAATTTCAAAACAAACACTCAAAACACAAAACTCAAAATGAATTTAAAACTCAAAACACAAAACTGAAATACAAAGAGAACACCCCCTTATTTGTCGTTGCAGTTCCCAGCTGAATTTGACCATTTTTTGTTCTATTTTACCCTTATCTTATTATAAATTTTTTCTCTTCCTGTTGAATTTGTCAAATATGCAGTCTGTCGACGTACTTGGGTAATTTTCTTCTACAATTTTTGGTTTCATGTTTATAGTTCATCTCCAGGGAAAGTGAAGGTTCGTTTCAGTTCGGTAACTACTTTAGAGAAGCAGAAGATTTACGAGCTGTGATAGAATATTTTACTGGAGCAAACCGTACAGTAGTTGCAATTCTTGGGCACAGTAAAGGTGCACCAACTTATACTCACAACTAAATATTTTATTGTGTTCCATTAGCCATCAAAATAACTAATGAGAGTTCCTTACACATTTAGTACGTCAAGAATTGCCAAAATAAGCCCACACATCCCATCCCCAGTTTCTGGTCTGGTTCACTCCGACCAGATTGCAATGATCTGTAACCTAGATGACCAATTTCAGCTAATTGTTGACCTTTTAATATCAGTGTAACTTATGTTTCCTTTCAACTTATTTTAACTTTTCCACAACTTTCCAACTTTTATATGTATGCATTTTCTATATAAGAAAGATGTCTTAATTATGTGTACTGAAGAAATTCATGGCTAGTAATGACAAGCAACTTAACATGGGAACATGCATTCTGGCCCAAACAGTTAGCTTAGAAACGTTTTCATATTGAGGTTAGTGATTTGTTTTCCTTTTTCTGTAATAAAGTTTTAATTTATCTTTCTTAAAATTTGTGCTGCCATATCAGAACATGATGTGATATCTGGAAATTTACATGCTAGACCTGAATTTTTAATTTTGCTTGGGTGCATTGTGTTGACCAGTTGATTCTCTGACTATTACTGGGAGAAATGCAGGTGGCAATGTTGTCCTCCTATATGCATCAAAATATCATGACATACCTGCTGTGGTCAATGTTTCTGGCCGCTGTGATCTCAAGAGAGGCATTGAAGAGCGCCTGGGTAAAGAGTTCTTAGAAAGAATAGAAAAGGATGGATACCTCAATATCAAAAATATAAAAGGTGATCATGAGTTATATGCTGTGTAGCATCTCCTGTTGAAATTTCTTGAGTTTCTAATTTCAAATTAGAGATAGCGACTTTAAAGAATTATTATTTTGCTTGCAATCTTGAATTCACCAAGCTCTTATTCTGCTTAACCTTCTCTCTCTTTTTGAAGCAATACCTGAGTGTGCTGTTTACAATTATAACTTTGAAATATCTCCCATAAGGAAAAAATGGGGCTCTGGAAAAGTTTATTGTCTGTCATAAATGACAAAAAGCTCTTACCTGAAAAGTAATTAGTTACACAAAATTAATAGTCTTTTTTTACAACCTCTCTTTGAAGTTATTTTCATTAACAGAGGAACTGGGACCAAGGTGACATTTTCAAGAGTAAAAAGTATAAGTGAGTCTTCCCATATCTGATCCAAGTCAAACCAAATATTTCAATCTGAGAGAGGGTATAATCTTTCAAGAACAGGCGTTATTTAGGGATAGGATCCGAAGAATTATTTTTTTTATATACTTTTTTTCCTTTTTTCTCTGTTGCTTGGAAATCCCTTGGAGTATGGAATTATGATTAATGAATTATGAGTTGGTCATTTAGGAGGACCATGTTGAAGTATCTAGGTCCATACCAGGTTTTGACTAAGGGTTCCCTACTAGTAGTTAACTCGAATAGATAGAGATGTAGATATCTTCTAATTCTTTTTAGGTTATAAAGTATTATTAACGAAATGGAGAATAGACACATCAATTTATGGATGATGAGGCGCCATCATATATTCCTTCCGTATTATTAGGAGCTACTTTAGCTCTGCTGGAAAAGACGTCAAAAAGGTTTAGCCTATTCAATAATGTCTCAATTGGGATACTTTGCAATTAGTTTGTTATTGTTGTATATAGTTCATGAAATTTTAAATGAGAATGGCACCAAGCGTCAAATGCAAAACATGTTTTATGGTTTGCTCAAATTCAACCTTTTTATTAGTTTTTAACTTATTCATGGGATCCTCTCAAGAGCAAGTTGAATGAATTCCTCATTACTTTTTGTTGCACAAACTGGATCATGGTTTGTCTGTCTTTTATTTTTTATAACACATGACTGGTAACTGCTCCTTGCGGGCAAGTTTTGACCGAATCTTGTTTTCTATAGGAGAATTCGATTTCAAAGTCACCAAGGAGAGTTTGATGGAGCGACTTAATACAAACATGCATGAAGCATGTCTTTCAATTGACAAGAGATGCAGGTTACCTTGATTTTAGTTTCATAAATCAAAAGATACTTTTTTGGTTTGCTTTACTGTGACGACATTGATTTTTGTGATAAATGTTTTTGTTATATCTGACGTGTGAATACAGCTAAACAGAATTATATAAACTCATTTCATGGTAATTTCATTTTATAATAAACTTTTATGATTTTTGTTATATCAATGTGTGAATACAGCTACACAAATTTAAGAAGCTCATTTCATGATTATTTCTTTATTTCGCCTATTCAAGCTAGGAGTTCTTACTTTGTGACCTTTTATGTTTTTGGTTATCTTTGGAATAAGACGTTGTGTTTGGTAGGATTGGTCCCATATTTCTGTGTTACGAATCTAATTCCTAGTTGAGCTGTATCTCTATATAATGGGATATTCACTATTCGTTAAAGGTCTGGGTTTTATTGTTTTCTCAGAGCAGTGAAGCTGCTTCTGATTGAGTGGATCCTAAGTCTATTCTTCTTATCAAAGCCACCTGCAAAGTTAAACTGCGGATCCTTTTCGTTTACCTTGTTCTTGTGATTTAGTCAGTTTCTCTCAATTTACCAATAATACAACCGGTGTATCAAGTGCCAGAAAGAAAAGGGAAATTGCTTTCTTGTAGCCTTGTTATGAATCAAGTGCCAGAACGAAAAGGGAAATTGCTTTGTTGTAGCCTTTTTATGAAGCAAGGTTGTTAA
The DNA here is from genome assembly GCF_002742605.1 of Olea europaea var. sylvestris. Classification (NCBI taxonomy): domain Eukaryota; kingdom Viridiplantae; phylum Streptophyta; class Magnoliopsida; order Lamiales; family Oleaceae; genus Olea; species Olea europaea. The sequence goes on from NW_019265580.1 coordinate 49,292, forward strand.
TAAGCATGTCATTTCCTATGAACAGTTGAGTCAACTGTACAAAAATGTAGCTTCCTATCTGCTGTAGGCATTGCTATGAGCCCAGCCCTTAAAACTAATTTAGAGGGTAAAAACTGAGATGTGAAACTACTATGTTTCATTAGGGTTTTAGATAAATAAATTGAGGGACGAATAACACACAAAATAAGGCACAAATGATATCTTGGTCATAATTGAGATTCAATTTAGCAGCTGCTAATAATATTCTTCACATAAGTGAGATATTGTTCTAGACTTGTTTCAAAGTTAACTTGAAGTTCATAAAGTTCAGCTTCACTGACTGGTAATACCGATGTTGAGTTGTTGAATTTTAAATATTTTTGTTTCAAGTCTTCACTATCAAGCTTTGAATATTTGAGAACGGTCATGTTATAGATTTTGTGCTTCATACTTGTTCAAATGGGCGTTCGTATTTTCCCTGATTATTTTTCATCGGTTCTTCATCTGAACTGGCCATGTTCTCTTCGCTTTCACTTCGACCAATATGATCTCATCCTACTATCTTCTTTCACCTTGTTTCAAGTGCTTATGACTTCCTTTGAGCTCATTAAACTCGGTGCATTTAGAAACCGAAGTAGACAGTAGTGGGCGCACGTCTGGCCCAGTATGACGCCTCATGCATTATATCTGCGTTCACTTCCTCGCATGAGATTTGAAGTAATCCAATATAAATATGGAAAGTTGAGTTGTTGGAATTTATATGCAGGGTGTTGATAGTTCATGGATCAGTTGATGAAGTCATTCCAGTCGAAGATGCGTCGGAGTTTGCCAAGATCATACCGAACAATCGATTGCAAATCATAGAAGGAGCTGATCATGGATACACGTCCCATCAAGCCGAACTAGTTTCAGTTGTTTTACCTTTCATAAAGGAACAGTGTCTGCAGCAGGGAAAAAAGGCCTCCGAATAGCTTAGTGGTCTCTAAACTGTGCATTTGAATTTTATTTTTATGTAGCGGTCTCTAAACTATGCATTTGAATTTTATTTTTATGTGTTGTGTGTTGTGAAAGTTAATGATATATTTTCTTTGGATCTTCCCTTAGACAAAGCAATAAATTGAATGAAGTGACAGAAAATGGGACTTCGATGTTATTTGATTTACTATGTGATCTGCACATTTATGTTTTTCAACTACGGTTTGTATTATTATTATTAAGTTTTTTATTTTGGGGGGTTAAATTCCTTTCTTCTTTAAGTGAAGCGCGTGTGAATCAATTTTTGAACAAAATTAATTAAGGTTCCTATAGGGAAATAAAATGACACTCGAAAACTGCAGAAGCTAAAAGATGGTCAGACGTGTTTTACAAAAGGGATTGCATTAAAGTGATACAGAAGCCCGAATTTCATCTCATCTCATCGCACCTCATCCATATCTTTATCATCATCCTCATCAGATGCATTATTTATGCTCAAGTACAAGGTTTCTGTGAGGTTTTGACACAATAAATCGTGAGTGATGATGTTAAAATGGGTTGGATTAATCATATCAATACGGCAATGCATTGGCTTGATTCATTCTCACGGCCCGTTTCCCTTAACGGATGGTCCATATATTTGTTGGCCCATTTACCCATTTGTGGTCCAACTATATACTTATCCCTAATCTATATTTGATGGAGACAAAGTGTGTGCAATTGAATTGTGAGAAAAGAGGGAAGCCGTTCTAGGTGAGTGTTGAGCCATTTCTTTCCTTCTCTCTTCCTTTGTGGTTAATTACAGCCACTATAACCGTGTCCTTTGTGGTAGCAAAAGAGGGCAGCCGAAATGATATAAATAGTTGTGGGTTTGAGCAGTTCGATTGCATTGTGTTTGATTCGGTTTATTGTGAAACTGAGCCCGGAATTGCACGATTCAAAGTTCTTGGTATATAAATTCTTTCAGTCTCTTCATCAATTTCACTTATGGTCTCCATATTTTCCTGTATATTACATGACCAGTAATTAAGATTAATCATTAGATGTTTGGGGCTAAGATTGAGCTTATTGCGATAAAATATTCATGAAAGAGCAATCATATTGGCTTATGCTTCAGCTTCTCCATTTTCTTCAGCTGGTCTGATATATGGTGCTTCAGTTTCTGAAAATGTTCAAAAAGAACAATGAGCCCTGTTCTGTAACCCAATAATATATTACGTGATGAAATCGTTACCTAGAAGCAAATAAGGTTTCATGCCCAGACGAATCAAACGGAGCAAAAACCTCTCCTCACTGAAGGTTTGTAGTTCCACAGGTTCCAGATTTCCATGTAGTTTCAGTCAAGCCTTCCCAGCCATTCTATCTTCCCTCTTGCCTAGAAGCTCAATACAGTAGATAGTGGTAAACTTTTAAGTTCTAAATCAGTTCCTTAAAAGAAATGCTTATATATCCCAACTTACAAGGATTAGCTTCCACTCAAGAAAGTTGACTAAAGAAGCATGTCTAGCTATGGCCAAATCTCTCATCATTTTCTCTATTTCTGTATTGCTTGGTTTGTTTCCCAAGCACGAGATAGCAGCATCTGTCTCAGAGTCCCTACAACTAGTGTTCTAAAAAGTGCGCCTAGATGCGGGCGAAAAGCCACACCTTGGCAGTAAGCACAAAATTAAGTGATCAACTGCCAATTCATATAAAATGCTAATCTTTATTTTATTTTCCTTTCCCCTTTCCTTTATGGACCAATCTAAAAAGGATTTCAGATTTGGCTATTTGCAACTTATCAGAACACCAAAGAACTCAAAAAAATCCCTGGCATCAGTGATTTCAACTGTAATCTTTCTTTTTTAAAACCTTCACTAAATCTGAACCTGGCAACAAAGATTTTATAGGATCCATTCTTCAAGTTCGAAAGAGATAATGAAAATACAACTGTGTTAATCGAAACGTGATGGATTAATGAGAGGCCAATGTCTAAATTGAACATGTAGTTCGAATTGAACTAAAGTATCTAGATTTAGTGGTTAAGGAGTTGGAGCTTGTGAAGTTACTTTATTCTATTCTAAACTTTTGTGTTTGGACAGAATCAGCAACTATTAACTAATCAAATTCGAATGAAGTTGAGATGTATTGTCTTCACAATGTATGTCAGTCAGCCATATAGACTAAGTTATGACTCTTATGAGTACCACCACCTAAATCTCAAACCATCTTTGATTCTCAATTCATATAATGGAGACCATAGTGTCGAAAGAGTTAACCAATCATTTTTAAATTTTTTCCTCCACATTGATGCTTGACCATACTTCGCAACAATTCACAAGTGACATTTCGCTTACATGTTATTTCTTTCTAAAAGTTACACGTATCACTATATATGTTCACATGGCACGTGTAAAGGGCGATTCTATTTTTTTTTCACTAAACATGTTCAATGATGAAGATGGAGATGGAGACATTAAGATCAAAACCTCGAATCATCTCACATCTCAACATACATGGAGGTGTGCAGCGGCAGGGAATCTCTTCTCTCTATACTTTTGCTGTTATTGGAAATATTATCCATCTAATTGAGATAGATGTTGGAAAAAAAACCTCGAAGGGGAAGGAAAAATCATGGCATTGCCGTAGACATCCTGACATTTATAGTCGACTCAGCTTAGAGCTTCACGGATTAATTATTGGCGTGAGTGGAGTAATTGTAGGAATCTTTAATTAGGAAATCTCCCGTGTATAGTAAAATTTTATTCAGCCTTTCATATTCTCCCATAAATCCCCCATTACGTATATGGACGAGCTCTCCCTTTTTATTTGTAAGCTGTACATTAGAATAACATACCAGAAAAATACAGAAATTGCTTCTGTTTATCTCTGCTTGCATGGACTAACATGGTATCAGAGCCATATGATCTTGAGATACCTGCCTTTCTCTCTGTTTAGCCCAGTTTTCTCTTTATTCTTATGGCAGCCACCGGAGACATGAACCCCTCTGGCGACCAACCACCAAAGTTGGAAAAAAAACCTTGAAGGGGAAGGAAAATCATGGCATTGCCGTAGACATCCTGACATTTATAGTCGACTCAGCTTAGAGCTTCACGGATTAATTATTGGCGTGAGTGGAGTAACTGTAGGAATCTTTAATTAGGAAATCTCCCGTACATAGTAAAATTTTATTCAGCCTTTCATATTCTCCCATAAATCCCCCATTACGTATATGTACGAGCTCTCCCTTTTTATTTGTAAGCTGTACATTAGAATAACATACCAGAAAAATACAGAAATTGCTTCTGTTCATCTCTGCTTGCATGGACTAACATGGTATCAGAGCCATATGATCTTGAGATACCTTCCTTTCTCTCTGTTTAGCCCAGTTTTCTCTTTATTCTTATGGCAGCCACCGGAGACATGAACCCCTCTGGCGACCAACCACCAAATACCGACATCTCTTTAATCGAATTTACCTCCAAACTGACTAAAACTTGAACAAAGCTCAAAACCTGACTACAACGGAAACTTCTACTACTCAGGTCGGCATAAAGTTAGATGGTTCCAACTATGCGCTTTGGTCCCAAGTTGTCGAGATGTATATCTCCGGCAAAAGACAAGTTGGGATATATCGATTGTGATATTCCCCAACCAACCTTGAATGATCTGTCGTTTTGCAAATGGCGCACTGACAACGCCATAGTCAAAGGATGACTCATCAACTCCATGGACCCATCACTAATGGGGAATTTTATCATATTTCTAACTGCAAAAATGGTTTGGGACTCCATTGCTTCTACCTACTTTAATGGGAGTGACACCTCCCAAGTTTATGACCTTCGATGACGTGTAAGTCGACCACGCCAAGCCAGAGGCCCCCTTGAAAAATACTATCTAGACCTTCAAGGATTGTTGTGTGAAATCGATTTTTGTCGCCCCAATACCATGAAATGCCCAGATGTTTTTAAGAAATATAGTACATTGCTCCAGAAAGAAATGATGTACACCTTTTTGGATGGACTCGATGACAAACAAGATCATATAAATAGAGATGTGATTCAGCTACAACCTTTCCCAACCGTGGAGCAAGCTTTTGCACTGGTTCGCCTTGAGACAATCTGCCAGGCTGTGATGAATAGTGATGATGCTGATGAAACTCTTAGAGCAGTTTAGGCATGCAGGAGTATTAAACTTGTCCCATCTGCTCAATCTACAACAAGCGGAAGGAACAAAAAATCTTCAAAGATTCGAACCCCTCTGATGGACAGAAATGCTCACATTGTGGAAACAGAAATCATAACCGTGACAACTACTTTAAACTTCACGAGTATCCTGACTGTTGGATCGGCATAAAGTTAGATGGTTCCAACTATGCGCTTTGGTCCCAAGTTGTCGAGATGTATATCTCCGGCAAAAGACAAGTTGGGATATATCAATTGTGATATTCCCCAACCGACCTTGAACGATCTGTCGTTTTGCAAATGGCGCACTGACAACGCCATAGTCAAAGGATGACTCATCAACTCCATCGACCCATCACTAATGGGGAATTTTATTATATTTCTAACTGCAAAAATGGTTTGGGACTCCATTGCTTCTACCTACTTTGATAGGAGTGACACCTCCCAAGTTTATGACCTTCGATGACGTGTAAGTCGACCACACCAAGCCAGAGGCCCTCTTGAAAAATACTATCTAGACCTTCAAGGATTGTGGCGTGAAATCGATTTTTTGTCGCCCCTATACCATGAAATGCCCAGATGTTTTTAAGAAATATAGTACATTGCTCCAGAAAGAAATGGTGTACACCTTTTTAGATGGACTCAATGACAAACAAGATCAGATAAATAGAGATGTGATTCAGCTACAACCTTTCCCAACCGTGGAGCAAGCTTTTGCACTGGTTCGCCTTGAGACAATCTGCCAGGCTGTGATGAATAGCGATGATGCTGATGAAACTCTTAGAGCAGTTTAGGCATGCAGGAATATTAAACTTGTCCCATCTGCTCAATCTACAACAAGCGGAAGCAACAAAAAATCTTCAAAGACTCGAACCCCATCGATGGACAGAAATGCTCACATTGTGGAAACAGAAATCATAACCGTGACAACTACTTTAAACTTCACGAGTATCCTGACTGTTGGCAAGAACTCTAAGAAAAAAAAGGCATGATGGTGCTAGTTCAGGGAAATAATTTGATGCTGGAGTGGGTACAACAGCAATTGCTACTATAGATTTGCATCTTTCTCTCGTTCCACCCGAGGAGTCCATCCAGGCCGACACCTCATATGCAAATTCAGGTAGTGTTTTTGCATCTTTCAGTGCCTCTAGAAATAAGGACAAAGATTCTTGGCTGTTGGACTCTGGTGCCACAGATCACATGACGTTCAATAAAGCAATTTTCATGATGACATCATCACCAAAAAGAACTACAATTGTTAATGCAAATGGCGAAATCTCTCCAGGGGCTAGTTCAGTAACTTAAGAGTGTAAAATATGATATTTTCCCCTCTTAATTGTTGCATTCGTATGATTATTTGATGTCAAAATGTACTCATTATACTTATGTTATGATTCAGATTGCATTTTGGTTGAAAAGGTGAAACTTGGGAGAAAAGAGCGAAAATGGACCAAAATAGAAGTGAAAGTTTAGGGATCAAAATGCAAATAATCCAAACTTGTTCTGACCTTATTATGAAGATGCAAATGTGTTAGAGGTCAAGTGGATGAGGAATAAAGTCAATAGGATGAAATAACGTCTAAAGCTTGATCATACATCAATTCCCAATCGAAAAAGTTACGCACCGATTTTCAGTCTCATATTGGGACCTATTTTGGACATGGAGAACTTTCGAATGAGAAGATGTTTTCTGAACCAAAGTTGTATCCCTTTATGTTTTTTTTCCAACACAATTTGGATCACCTCAATTGGATATCGGGAGAGAAAGTTATGACCAAAATACTGAAACCTGTCCAACGAAGAAAACAGGAAATTATGCGGTCGCATAGAGTAAATTCCATGCAGTCGCATCCACCGTTCCATGGAAGTTATGGCCGTGTTTTGAATGTACTATGCGACTGCGTGGCTTATAACTATGCGGTCGCATAGGTATTTTTCAAGGCGAAAAATTCCAGTTTCCTAAATTGACTTCAATACTTATGGTAACAAGTTTTGACACGACTTTTAAACCCTTAATCTTGACCAGAACGCATCTCTTCCATCTCTTATCAATTTTCTCTCAAGTTTGGCTCAAGAAATCTGTGGAAAACTATATTAATTGGTGAAGCCACGAAGGAACTCGATTAGATTTGTTTTTTTCAACGTTCTTTCTAGCATGTAATTTGTTTTTTTCATTGTTAAAAATTCTAGAATTAGATTTCTTATGTTTGTTAGGCGTGTTTGAGATTGGGTTAATTCATATTAGATTTTTATGAATTCAATCAAGTTTTTTTTTCATTGAATGATCGAAGTATTTATTGATTTTCAATTTCAAAGCGTTTGCTGGTGTGATCTTTTACTATTATATGCTTGAGGTATATGATTGGTTTTGGATCTAATTTCAACAAACAATTGTGGAATTATCTTGTGCAAGAAATCTAGATTTGGAACTCTTAAGGAATTAAAGAAGGGTTTGAATGTGCAAATCTTCCAATTAAACTGGTAGGATTTAAAAAAAAAACCTTTAATTGAGTATCTTCATGCAAGATTGATGTTGATTGATCCAATCTAATCGAGGGAATTTCGGCGCTTCACTGCTTCACACATTGATTAAATTTCTTTAACTTATACATTATTATTTAAATTCTATTACAATTGGCATGTTACATTTACATAAAATCACCAGAAAACCCTAGCTTTTGATTCTTTGGATTATTTTTCATCTCCCTGTGGATACGACACCCCAAAGCTATACTACAATTACAGCATTATTCTTTGGGCGTAATCAAATTTTGGCGTCATCGTCGGGGAGAAGGTACAAATAATTAAAGAATTTTCGAGCAAAAGGGTGACTTTGTTCCTCTTTAATCTTTTAGTTTATTGTTTATTTTTAGTTGTATTTTGTTATTTCTCACATTTTTGCATTTTTTGTGCTTTATGAATAGGTATCGAGACGAGCGAGGGCGATTCATTGCAAGACGTCAACTAGAGTTTGAATTATTTTCTAACTCTCTTTTCGATTCTGCATCTATAGATACGAGCATCAAATTACACAACATAATGAGAGATAGTGAGCACGAGTGATGCGCCCTATAGCACCCTACATGATTACCTTCACCCAACATGCACTTCCATGCCATCTTGCATTATGTTCCCACCTAATATGCCACGTATGGACCTAAAAATCGGGAATGATTCAATTTCTTCCCATTTTTCATGGACTTGAAAATAAAAATCCATACGTGCATATTCGGGAATTTGGGAAAGTGGTTGCAACCTTCCACAATCAATGTGGTGTAATGGATACAATTAGGCTTAAATTTTTCCCATTTTCACTTGAAGAACGAGCAAAAAGCTAGTCGTATTAATTGAAACCATGTTCGATTGAAACTTGGGCTGAAATGACCTAAGCTTTCTTTGGTAAATATTACCCACATCTTAAGATCACTGCCCTTAAGAAGCAAATTTTCTCATTTACCCAAAAGGATAGTGAAACTTTATACTAAGCTTGGGAGAGATACAAAGAGTTGCAAACCCTTTGTCCCTACCATGGATATGAGAGTTGGTGTGTGGTGAGTTACTTTTATGAGGGCCTAACACCTACGGAGCATCAATTTGTAGAAATGATGTGTAATAGAGACTTCTTACAAAAAGATTCGGATGAAACCATAGAGTATCTAGACGACTTAGCTGAAAAGGCTAACACTTGGACCGAACGTAATGCCTCCAATAGCACCAATAGGTCATGACCTTAGGGAAACTCTACTAGCACAAGCATTTAACACCTTAGGGAGGAAGACAACCTTAGAGCCAAGGTAGAAAACCTCATTAGAAAATTAGAAGCCCTACGTGCTAAGGATTCAAAACCTACATATGTTGTTTCCCGTGTTGAGTCTGAAGGGTTTTGTTTTGTGTGTGGTGGCACGGATCATCCATCACAAGAGTGTGCTACCTATGCTGAGATGAGGAGATTTTATGAGGAACACTGTAATGCTTTAGGCACTATGAGATTATATATTTTAGCATTATGAGGCTGTCTCATATCTTGATAAACATTATTATATGCAAGTTGTGATCTATTAATTGATATATATTTGATTTTGATAAAAATATATAAATGAAAAAGTACATTTATTTTGAACTTACCCACTCACTGAGTTTTCAACTCATATATTTTTTCACTTTTTTCTTATCAGGTAGCAGTTGAGTATCCAGGCATCTTTTGGAGTTGAACCTTTGATTTTGGAGTCAGAGCCACACGACAGAGTTTGCTAGTATGACTCACTTCATAGAATATGTAATCAGTATTTTGGGATGCATATTTATGTCTATATGTGATTTTGCATCACTTGTAAATAGTTAGCAGGCTTACTATGTATTTTGCCTCTATATGTACATTTCATGTTATTTTCTTGGTAAAAGATGAGATTTCGGCTTATCTCTATTGTGTTTTGTTATATTTGAGATTTGTGTATAGCAGATTACAGGTTGGTTTGTCCTATTTACAAAAGAGATAATATGAAAATTCTATTAAAAATAATTTATAAAAAGTTGCATATTGTAGTTGTAGTGGCCTTGATGGTAGATCTGACTTTTAGTTGGTATCTATCATCGGTGCATGCCACGTTTCGGATGTAGTAGTGTTAGACGGGGTGGAGCGTGTCAGTTTGGTGTCAAAACATGCTTTTGAGTCCATAGGTTCGCATTGTACATACATACATTATGATGTTTAGCATATCATGCATAACTGTAGGTGAGTCATTCCTTGTGGTGGCAAAACTAGAAGGCTCCAAGATATGTTACCCCAGTCTCACATTGCTCCTGATAGAGATGAACATAGAGAATTTGAGAGAATAAAATAATCAATCCACTGACTTCTTGAACAATGGGGACATGAAAATGTGATTGTGAATGATCTGATGGCTATTGAAAGAATTGTTATAGCTGTTGCCTCTGCTATACGTAGTACTGATAGAGATTTTAGCATTGAGAGGGCTACAAAATTAGGGGGCTGAACTTTTCACTGGCACAACTAGTCCTGCAGTTGCTCAAGCATGGATGATCAAGATAGAGAGGGTATTTAATATTATGGGTTGCTCAGATGATCGAAAGTTGTGTCTTGCCACTTTCTTAGTAGAGGAAGGTGCATATGATCCGTGGCAGTCAGTACAGAGCACCTATAGAGACCCTTCAAGTATTACTTGGATAGATTTCAGATGTATCTTTTACGATGCCAATTACCCTCGTTTTCATAGAGATGCCAAGCAAAAGGAGTTTTTGAAGCTAGTACAGTGGTATATGACTGTTGCAAAATATCATGTAAAATTCATTGAACTTACAAAGTATGCCTAAGTCCTAGTAAGCAATGAAATTGATAAATGTAGATGGTTTGAAAATGGGTTAAGGGAAGAGATCCGGTCAGTAGTAACAGTTACAGGCTGGAATGAATTTGGCAAATTGGATGAATCAACTTTGAGAGTAAAAAAGAGCATTTCTAATAGACCAAATGATAGAGAACAAACAATGTTCAGAGCAAATTATAGTCAGACAATGGTAGGTGCTTCTACCTATAGACCACCTTAGAGAGACAGTAAGGATTTTGACCTGGTATATCCAATTCAGGCCAATGAAAGTCTCGATGACGAGGAAGTCAGGGTCCTAGATTCGGTCACAGTACTATGCAGCCACCATTGGCAAGCCGTGCTCATACTCAGGGTTCTTCCCAGGATTATTTACTCCAAGATAGGGTGAGAGTTCTACTAATACTAGACATTCTTATTGTCAGTTATGTGGAAGACCTCATCTTGGCATGTGTTTAAAGTTCAAAAGGAGCGGAGTCTGTTATCATTATGGCCAAGGCGGACAATTAGAAAAGATTGTCCAATTCTATCATAGGAGAGTGGCATGTTACATAGGATACCTCCTCGACAGAGTGTTGTTAGTACCAGATAGAGTCACACTTCGAGAGATGCTTCAGCTAACAGAACAGGTGTAAACAACGTAGCACAGTCCAATATTGCAAGTGGTAGTGGTACGAAATCAGAAGGTCAAGTAGGATGGCCAAAGACCTAGGGAAAGATTTTTGGAGATGCTCGTATTTTGATTGATCCTGGATCAATACATTCTTGTATTTCATTTGCATTTGTCTTATATGCGAATCAAAAGCCAGAACCTTTAGGCAGTTGTTTGGTAGTGAGTACACCAGTAGAATAATCACTATTAGCAAATAGTATATATAGAGATTGTAGGATTAAGGTAAAGGAGCATGAGCTAAAAGCCAATTTGATACCTCTTGACATACATGATTTCAATGTTATCTCGGGTATGGACTTTTTGGATACAAATCGAGTCTCAGTTGATTGTTTTCAAAAGGAGGTTGTGTTTAGACTGCCAGGACAACCCGAAGCTATATTCAAGGGACCGCACATAATTTTACCATCTTGTATGATATCTACTATTGATGCTATAAGATTGCTCAATAAGGGTTGCCATGCATATTTGGCTCATGTGATTGATATAGATGTTAGCAACCTAAAACTTGAAGACATCTTGGTGGTCAAAGACTTTCTTGATGTATTTCCAGAAGAACTATCAGGGTTACCGTTAGACAGGGATATCTAGTTCACTATAGATCTAATTCCAAGAACCACATCTATTTTACAGACACCGTATAGGATGGCTCCAGCAGAATTGAAAGAGCTAAATATTTAGTTGCAAGAATTGGTAGACAATGATTTCATCAGATCTACCATATCTCCGTAGAGAGTACCAATCCTATTTGTGAAGATGAAAGATGGCACCACGCAGCTGTGTATAGATTACAGATAGTTGAACAAAGTGGCAATTAACAAAAAAAATCCCTTGCCACGCATTGATGATCTATTTGATTAGCTTCGCGGTGCTACAGTATTCTCAAATATTGATTTATGTTCTGAATATCATCAACTTAAAATCAGGGACAGTGATGTGCCAAAAACTACTTTCAGGACAAGGTATGGTCATTATGAATTTCTTGTGATGCCATTTGGGTTAATTAACGAACCAGTAGCATTTATGGATATGTTGAATAGAATATCTTGCCCGTAATTAGATAAATCTGTGATTGTATTCATCGAATGATATTTTGGTTTACTTTCGAAATCACAATGAGCACACAGAACATCTCAGATGTATTTTTGCAAAATCTATGTAATAAGCAATTGTATGCTAAGTTCAGTAAATGTGAATTCTGACTTGATAGAGTTATATTTTTGGGACACATCATATCAGTAGAGGAAATTTATGTTGACTCGTAGAAATTTGAGGCAGTGATAAAATGGGAAAAGTCTACTAATATGACAGAAATACGAAGTTTTCTTGGCTTAGAAGGTTATTACTGTCATTCTGTAGAGGGATTTTCTAAGACTGCTATTCCTTTGAACAATTTGACTAGAAAGAATGCTAAATTTGTTTGGAATGAAGATTGTGAAATAAGTTTCCTTGAATTGAAGAATCGATTAGTGTCAGCTCCAGTTCTTACCTTCCGTCTCCCGATGAAGAGTTTGTGATATATAACGATACTTCGCGTTAGGGTCTTGGTTGTGTTTTGATGCAGAATGGGAAGGTCATAGCATATGCTTCCAGACAATTGAAGAAACATGAATTGAGTTATCCTACACATGATTTAGAGCTAATTGCAGTTGTCCTTGCCTTGAAGATTTGGAGACATTACTTGTATGACAACAGATGACAGATATATACAGATCATAAACGCTCAATGTATATTTTCAATCAGAAAGAATTGAACCTGAGGCAAAGAAGATTGTTAGAGTTGATAAAATATTACGACTGCAAGATTGATTATCTTCCCAAAAAGGCTAATGTAATTGTTGATGGTCTTAGTAGAAAGATATGGAATCTTATGACCCAGACTAGTGTAATATGTTCTTCTTTATTTGATGAGTTCAGAGTTTCACATGTCCAATTGTCAGTTACCAGTTTATGAGCATTGTTTGCCAACTTTCAAGTGAAGCCTACCTTGATTGACACAGTTAGAGAAGCTCAAACTCAAGATCTAGTGTTGAGCAAATTGAAAGAAGTTGTTAGTAAGGTAAGCATACAAATTATACTATTCGAGATGATGGAGGTTTTGTTATGGGAAACAGATTATGTGTTTCAAATAATTCAAAGTTGAAGAAAAAAATTCTAGAAGAGGCACATAGTTCAGCTTACGTGATGCATCCATGTAGTATTAAAATGTATCTTGTACTCAAAGAACACTGTTGGTGGCATGTAATAAAGAGAAAAATAGCTGAGTTTGTATCCAGATGTCTCACTTGCCAGCAAGTGAAACCAAATCGTCAGAAAACAGTACGATTGCTACAAATGTTGTATATTCCTGAGTGAAAATGGAAGCACATTACTATGAATTTCTTATTTGGACTTCTACAGACTCAGAGTGTATATGATGGCATATGGATCATTGTAGACAGATTGATGAAGATAGTCAGATTTTTGCCTATTAAAGTCACTTACTCGTTAGATAAATTAGCAAAAATATATGTTGATGAGATAATAAGCTTGTATGGGGGTACCATTATCTATTGTTTCAGAAAGAGATTTTCGATTTACTTCAAAATTTTGGTCCAATTTGCAGAAAGCTATGGGTACTAAACTTTATTTTAGTATGGCTTTTCATCCACTAATAGATGGTCAAGCAAAAAGAATTATACAGACCTTGGAAGACATGTTACAAGCTTATGTGCTACAGTTTAAAGGGAATTGGGATACTCATCTTTCTTTGATGGAGTTTGCTTATAATAACAGTTATCATTCGAGCATAGAAATGACTATTTTTGAAGCATTATATAGTAGAAAATGCAGAACTCCAGTATGTTGGGATAAATTGCTTGGCTGAAAGTTATTGGGTTCTGAATATGTCTAGATTACTGCTGAGAAAGTTAGGGTAATTAAAGAAAAGTTAAAGATAACCTAAGATAGACAGAAGTACTATGCAGATAGACGACGAAGGAATCTATAATTTGATGTTGGGGATAGAGTTTTTTTGAAATTATCGCCATGGAAAGGAGTTATCAAATTTGGTAAACAAGGTACATTGATTCTAAGGTACATTGGTCCATATGAGATTGTTGAACGCATCGGTCCAGTTGCTTATCAACTAGCTTTGCTTTATAAGAATATTCTAGATGTATTCTATGTTTCCATGTTTTATAAGAATATTTTAGATCCATCCCACATTTGGAGTCACAACCTATATAGCTGAAAGAAAATCTTATCTATGAAGAAGAATATTTCAGATATTAGGCAAAAAGGAACAAGTCTTGCATAGTAAGACTATTCATTTGGTTAAAGTCTTGTGAAGAAATCATGCTGTAGAAGAAATGACATGGGAAAATGAAGAACATATGCATTCTCAACATCCATAGCTTTTTCATACTTAGTCAATTGAATTTCAAGGACTTAATTCTTTTAAGGGGGTGAGTTTGTAATACCTTAATTAGTTAAATAAGTCAAAACAAAAAAATATAGTCAAACATATCATGCTATATAAAAAATAAAAAATAAAACAAAAAAATAAGCATTATACTAGGCGGTGGAATGGATATATATTCACCAAAACTTATCAAACCCACTTCATTATACATCCATTTCCCGAACTAAAATACACACTAACACACACAAAGGAAACGAGGTAGAGAGAAAAGAAGAAAAAAGGGGAAGAAGAAGAAAGGGGGAAAAAAGAAAAGAAAAGGAAAATTTGCCAAATTGTTAAAAAATAAGTGATTTATACTATTAGGCTTGAATTCCTCAATTTTGAAAGGTAAGTAAAAAGTTGTTTATTACATAGTTGTGTTTAATTTTATAGTTGTTAAATTCTTAGTTTAAATTCAATTTTAGCGAAAGGGAATTATAGAATTTAGTATAATAAGCTATGTGATTAAGTTACATGAAAGAAAAATTAGACTAATTGATTAAAGAAACTTTAGAAATCGCTTAAACGTGAAAGGATTAAGTTTGGATATTGCCTATTTAATTATTGAGATTACTTAAAATAGTTAATTGTTAATTTAAAAACTATATCATATTTCAGGGGACGATACGAACATCGGGACAACTTACCAACCGAGTTGATTTTGCGTACATTGTTTGGTGAGTGGAAAAACTTAGATATTTTAAAAGTATTTATAAATTAAATATATTAGTAAAGCATGTGTAATTATGTGTTCGATTTTATGATTATCATAGAAATCTCTTTTATTATGACACATATGAAATTTCAAAGAGTATTTGTGGTACATTTATGACTTGGTATGTAAGACATATGTGATTTTGAGATCGGCTAGAAGCTCCAGAAAGAAATGATGTACACCTTTTTGGATGGACTCGATGACAAACAAGATCAGATAAATAGAGATGTGATTCAGCTACAACCTTTCCCAACCGTGGAGCAAGCTTTTGCACTGGTTCGCCTTGAGACAATCTGCCAGGCTGTGATGAATAGCGATGATGCTGATGAAACTCTTAGAGCAGTTTAGGCATGCAGGAATATTAAACTTGTCCCATCTGCTCAATCTACAACAAGCGGAAGCAACAAAAAATCTTCAAAGACTCGAACCCCATCGATGGACAGAAATGCTCACATTGTGGAAACAGAAATCATAACCGTGACAACTACTTTAAACTTCACGAGTATCCTGACTGTTGGCAAGAACTCTAAGAAAAAAAAGGCATGATGGTGCTAGTTCAGGGAAATAATTTGATGCTGGAGTGGGTACAACAACAATTGCTACTACAGATTTGCATCTTTCTCTCATTCCACCCGAGGAATCCATCCAGGACGACACCTCATATGCAAATTCAGGTAGTGTTTTTGCATCTTTCAGTGCCTCTAGAAATAAGGACAAAAATTCTTGTCTGTTGGACTCCGGTGCCACAGATCACATGACGTTCGATAAAGCAATTTTCATGATGACATCATCACCAAAAAGAACTACAATTGTTAATGCAAATGGCAAAATCTCTCCAGGGGCTAGTTATGTAAATTAAGAGTGTAAAATATGATATTTTCCTCTCTTAATTGTTGCATTCATATGATTATTTGATGTCAAAATGTACTCATTATACTTATGTTATGATTCGGATTGCATTTTGGTTGAAAAGGTGAAACTTGGGAGAAAAGAGCGAAAATGGACCAAAATAGAAGCAAGCGAAAGTTTAGGGACCAAAATGCAAATAATCCAAACTTGTTCTAACCTTATTATGAAGATTCAAATGTGTTAGAGGTCAAGTGGTTGAGGAATAAGGCAACAGGATGAAATAACGTCTAAAGCTTGATCATACATCAATTCCCAATCGAAAAAGTTATGCATCGATTTTCAGCCTCATATTGGGACCTATTTTGGACATGGAAAACTTTCGAATTAGAAGATGTTTTCTGAACCAAAGTTGTATCCCTTTATGTTTTCTTTCCAACACAATTTGGATCACCTCAATTGGACATCGGGAGAGAAAGTTATGACCAAAATACTGAAAGCTATCCGACGGAGAAAACAGGAAACTATGCGGTCGCATAGAGTAAATTCCATGTAGTCGCATCCACCGTTCTATGGAAGTCATGGTCGTGTTTTGAATGTACTATGCGACTGCGTGGCTTATAACTGTGCGGTCGCATAGGTGTTTTTCGAGGCAAAAAATTCCAGTTTCCTAAATTGATTTCAACACTTATGGTAACAAGCTTTGACACGACTTTTAAACCCTTGATCTTGACCAGAACGCATCTCTTCTATCTCTTATCAATTTTCTCTCAAGTTTGGCTCAAGATATCTGTGGAAAACTATATTAATTGGTGAAGCCATGAAGGAACTCGATTAGATTTTTTTTTTCGACGTTCTTTCTAGCATGTAATTTGTTTTTTTCATTGTTAAAAATTCTAGAATTAGATTTCTTATGTTTGTTAGGCGTGTTTGAGATTGGGTTAATTCATATTAGATTTTTATGAATTCAACCAACTTTTTTTTTCATTGAATGATCAAAGTATTTATTGATTTTCAATTTCAAAGCGTTTGCTGGTGTGATCTTTTACTATTATATGCTTGAGGTATATGATTGATTTTGGATCTAATTTCAACAAACAAATGTGGAATTATCTTGTGCAAGAAATCTAGATTTGGAACTCTTAAGGAATTAAAGAAGAGTTTGAATGAGCAAATCTTCCAATTAAATTGGTAGGATTTAAAAAAAAAAAAACCTTTAATTGAGTATCTTCATGCAAGTTTGATGTTGATTGATCCAATCTAATCGAGGGAATTTCGACGCTTCACTGCTTCACACATTGATTAAATTTCTTTAACTTATACATTGTTATTTAAATTCTATTTCAATTGGCATGTTACATTTACATAAAATCACCAGAATACCCTAGCTTTTGATTCTTTGGATTATTTTTCATCTCCCTGTGGATACAACACCCCAAAGCTATATTACAACTGCCACATTAATCTTTGGGCGTAATCAAATTTTGGCGTCGTCATCGGGGAGAAGGTACAAATAATTAGAGAATTTTCGAGCAAAAGGGTGACTTTGTTCCTCTTTTATCTTTTAGTTTATTGTTTATTTTTAGTTGTATTTTGTTATTTCTCACATTTTTGCATTTTTTGTGCTTTATGAACAGGTTTTGAGACGAGCGAGGGCGATTCATTACAAGACGTCAACTAGAGTTTGAATTATTTTCTAACTCTCTTTTCGATTCTGCATCTATAGATACGAGCATCAAATTACACAACACAATAAGAGATAGTGAGCACGAGTGATGCGCCCTATAGGACCCTGCATGATTACCTTCACCCAACATGCACTTCCATGCCATCTTGTATTATGTTCCCACCTAATATGCCACCTGTGGACCTAAAATCGGGAATGATTCAACTTCTTCCCATTTTTCATGGACTTGAAAATAAAAATCCATACGTGCATATTCGGGAATTTGAGGAAGTAGTTGCAACCTTCCACGATCAACGTGGCAGGCTTAAATTTTTCCCATTTTCACTTAAAGAACGAGCAAAAAGCTAGTCGTATTAATTGAAACCATGTTCGATTGAAACTTGGGCTGAAATGACCTAAGCTTTCTTTGGTAAATATTATCCACATCTTAAGACCACTACCCTTAAGAAGCAAATTCCCTCATTTGCGCAAAAGGATAGTGAAACCTTATACCAAGCTTGGGAGAGATACAAAGAGTTGCAAACCCTTTGCCCCCACCATGGATATGAAAGTTGGCGTGTGGTGAGTTACTTTTATGAGGGCCTAATGTGTAATAGAGACTTCTTACAAAAAGATCCGGATGAAACCATAGAGTATCTAGACGACTTGGCTAAAAAGGCTAACATTTGGTCCGGACGTAATGCCTCCAATAGCACCAATAGGTCATGACCTCAGGGAAACTCTACTAGCACAAGCATTTAACACCTTAGGGAGGAAAAAAACCTTAGAGCCAAGGTAGAAAACCTCATTAGAGAATTAGAAGCCCTACGCGATAAGGATTCAAAACCTACATATGTTGTTTCCCGTGTTGAGTCTGAAGGGTTTTGTTTTGTGTGTGGTGGCACGGATCATCCATCACAAGAGTGTGCTACTTATGATGAGATGAGGAGATTTTATGAGGAACACTGTAATGCTTTAGGCACTATGAGATTATATATTTTAGCATTATGAGGCTGTCTCCTATCTTGATAAACATTATTATATACCAAGTTGTGATCTATTAATTGATATATATTTGATTTTGATAAAAATATATAAATGGAAAAGTACATTTATTTTGAACTTACCCACTCACTGAGTTTTCAACTCATATATTTTTCCACTTTTTTCTTATGAGGTAGCAGTTGGGAATTAGGGCATCTTTTGGAGTTGAACCTTTGATTTTGGAGTCAGAGCCACACAACAGAGTTTTTTAGTATGACTCACTTCATAGAATATGTAATCAGTATTTTGGGACGCATATTTATGTCTATATGTGATTTTGCATCACTTGTAAATAGTTATCAGGCTTACTATGTATTTTGCCTCTATATGTATATTTCATGTCATTTTCTTGGTAAAAGATGAGATTTCGGCTTATCTCTATTGTGTTTTGTTATATTTGAGATTTGAGTATAGCAGATTACAGGTTGGTTTGTCCTATTTACAAAAGAGATAATACCAAAATTCTATTAAAAATAATTTATAAAAAGTTGCATATTGTAGTTGTAGTAGCCTTGATGGTAGATCCGACTTTAGTTGGTATCTATCATTGGTGCATGCCACATTTCGAATGTAGTAGTGTTACACGGGGTGGAGCGTGTCAGTTTGGTATCAAAACATGCTTTTGAGTCCATAGGTTCGCATTGTACATACATACATCATGATGTTTAGCATATCATGCATAACTGTAGGTGAGTCATGCCTTGTGGTGGCAAAACTAGAAGGCTCCAAGATATGTTGCCCCAGTCTCACATTGCTCCTGATAGAGATGAACATAGAGAATTCGAGAGAATAGAATAATCAATCCACCAACTTCTTGAACAATGGGGACATGAAAATGTGATTGTGAATGATCTGATGGCTATTAAAAGAATTGTTATTGCTATTGCCTCTGCTATACGTAGTACTGATAGAGATTTTAGCATTGAGAGGGTTACAAAATTAGGGGGCTGAACTTTTCACTGGCACAACTAGTCCTGCAGTTGCTCAAGCATGCATGACCAAGATAGAGAGGGTATTTAATGTTATGGGTTGCTCAGATGATCGAAAGTTGTGTCTTGCCACTTTCTTATTAGAGAAGGGTGCATATGAATCGTGGCAGTCAGTACAGAGCACCTATAGAGACCCTTCAAGTATTACTTGGATAGATTTCAGATATATCTTTTACGATGCCAATTACCCTCGCTTTCATAGAGATGCTAAGCAAAAGGAGTTTTTGAAGCTAGTACAATGGCATATGATTGTTGCAAAATATCATGTAAAATTCATTGAACTCACAAAGTATGCCCAAGTCCTAGTAAGCAATGAAATTAATAAATGTAGATGGTTTGAAAATGGGTTAAGGGAAGAGATCCGGTCAGTAGTAACAGTTACAGGCTGGAATGAATTTGGCAAATTGGAGGAATCAACTTTGAGAGTAAAAAAGAGCATTTCCAATAGACCAAATGATAGAGAACAAACAATGTTCAGAGCAAACCATAGTCAAACAATGGCAGGTGCTTCTACCTATAGACCACCTCAGAGAGACAGTAAGGATTTGACCTGGTATATCTAGTTCAGGTCAATGAAAGTCTCGATGACGATGAAGTCAGGGTCCTAGATTCGGTCACAGTACTATGCAGCCACCATTGGCCAGCCGTACTCATACTCAGGGTTCTTCCCAGGATTATTTACTCCAAGATAGGGTGAGAGTTCTACTAATACTAGACATTCTTATTGTCAGTTATGTGGAAGATCTCATCTCGGCATGTGTTTAAAGTTCAAAGGGAGCGGAGTCTGTTATCATTATGGCCAAGGTGGACAATTAGAAAAGATTGTCCAATTCTATCATAGGAGAGTGGCATGTTACATAGGATACCTCCTCGACAGAGTGTTGATAGTACCAGATAGAGTCACACTCCGAGAGATGCTTCAGCTAACAGAACAGGTGTAAACAACGTAGCACAGTCGAATATTGCAAGTGGTAGTGGTACGAAATCAAAAGGTCAAGTAGGATGGCCAAAGACCCAAGGAAAGATTTTTGGAGATGCTCGTATTTGATTGATCCTGGATCAATACATTCTTGTATTTCATTTGCATTTGCCTTATATGCGAATCAAAAGCCAGAACCTTTAGGCAGTTGTTTGGTAGTGAGTACACCAGTAGGATAATCACTATTAGCAAATAGTATATATAGAGATTGTGGGATTAAGGTAAAGGAGCACGAGTTGAAAGCCAATTTGATACCTCTTGACATACATGATTTTAATGTTATCTCGGGTATGGACTTTCTGGATACAAATCGAGTCTCAGTTGATTGTTTTCGAAAGGAGGTTGTGTTTAGACTACCAGGACAACCCGAAGCTATATTCAATGGACCGCACATAATTTTACCATCTTGTATGATATCTACTATTGATGCTATAAGACTACTCAATAAGGGCTGCCATGCATATTTGGCTCATGTGATTGATATAGATGTTAGCAACCTAAAACTTGAAGACATCTCAGTGGTTAAAGACTTTCTTGATGTATTTCCAGAAGAACTACCAGGGTTACCGTTAGACAGGGATATCTAGTTCACTATAGATCTAATTCCAAGAACCTCATCTATTTTTCGGGCATCGTATAGGATGGCTCCAGCGGAATTGAAAGAGCTAAAGGTTTAGTTGCAAGAATTGGTAGACAATGGTTTCATCAGATCTACTGTATCTCCGTAGAGAGTACCAGTCCTATTTGTGAAGATGAAAGATGGCACCACGCAGCTGTGCATAGATTATAGATAGTTGAACAAAGTGGCAATTAACATAAAAAATCCCTTGCCTTCGCGTTGCTACAGTATTCTCAAATATTGATTTACGTTTTGGATATCATCAACCTAAAATCAGGGACAGTGATGTGCCAAAAACTGCTTTCAGGACAAGGTATGGTCATTATGAATTTCTTGTGATGCCATTTGGGTTGATTAACGAACCAGCAGCATTTATGGATATGTTGAATAGAATGTCTTGCCAGTAATTAGATAAATCTGTGATTGTATTCATCGAATGATATTTTGGTTTACTTTCAAAATCACAATGAGCACACAAAACATCTCAGACGTATTTTTGCAAACTCTATGTGATAAGCAGTTGTATGCTAAGTTCAGTAAATGTGAATTCTGGCTTGATAGAGTTGTATTTTTGGGACACATCATATCAGTAGAGGAAATTTATGTTGACTCGTAGAAATCTAGGGCAGTGATAAAATGGGAAAAGTCTACTAATATGACAGAAATACGAAGTTTTCTTGGCTTAGAAGGTTATTACTGTCATTCTGTAGAGGGAATTTCTAAGATTGCTCTTCATTTGAACAATTTGACTAGAAAGAATGCTAAATTTGTTTGGAATGAAGATTGTGAAATAAGTTTCCTCGAATTGAAGAATTGATTAGTGTCAGCTCTAGTTCTTACCTTCCGTCTCCCGGTGAAGAGTTTGTGATATATAATGATACTTCGCATCAGGATCTTGGTTGTCTTTTGATGCAGAATGGGAAGGTAGCATATGCTTCCAGACAATTGAAGAAACATGAATTGAGTTATTCTTACACATGATTTAGAGCTAGTTGCAGTTGTCCTTGCCTTGAAGATTTGGAGACATTACTTGTATGGCAACAGATGATAGATATATACAGATCATAAAAGCTTAATGTATATTTTCAATCAGAAAGAATTGAACCCGAGGCAAAGAAGATGGTTAGAGTTGATAAAAGATTACGACTGCAAGATTGATTATCATCCCAAAAAGGCTAATGTAATTGCTGATGCTCTTAGTAGAAAGATATCGAATCCTATGACCCAGACTACTGTAGTATGTTATTCTTTATTTGATGAGTTCAGAGTTTCACATGTCCAGTTTTCAGTTACCAGTTTATGAGTATTGTTTGCCAACTTTCAAGTGAAGCCTACATTGATTGACACAGTTAGAGAAGCTCAAACTCAAGATCCAGTGTTGAGCAAATTGAAAGAAGTTGTTAGTAAGTTAAGCATACAAATTATACTGTTTGAGATGATGGAGGTTTGGTTATGGGAAATAGATTATGTGTTTCAAATAATTCAAAGTTGAAGAAAAAAAATTCTAGAAGAGGCACATAGTTCAGCTTACGTGATGCATCCAGGTAGTATTAAAATGTATCTTGTACTCAAAGAACACTATTGGTGGCATGTAATAAAGAGAAAAATAGCTGAGTTTGTATCCAGATGTCTCACTTGCCAGCAAGTGAAACCAAATCGTTAGAAAACAACATGATTGTTACAAACGTTGTATAGTCCTGAGTGAAAATGGAAGCACATTACTATGAATTTCTTATTTGGACTTCTACAGACTCAGAGTGTATATGATGGCATATGGATCATTGTAGACAGATTGATGAAGATAGTCAGATTTTTGCCTATTAAAGTCACTTACTCGTTAGATAAATTAGCAAAAATATATGTTGATGAGATAATAAGCTTGTATGGGGGTACCATTATCTATTGTTTCAGAAAGAGATTTTCGATTTACTTCAAAATTTTGGTCCAATTTGCAGAAAGCTATGGGTACTAAACTTTATTTTAGTATGGCTTTTCATCCACTAATAGATGGTCAAGCAAAAAGAATTATACAGACCTTGGAAGACATGTTACAAGCTTATGTGCTACAGTTTAAAGGGAATTGGGATACTCATCTTTCTTTGATGGAGTTTGCTTATAATAACAGTTATCATTCGAGCATAGAAATGACTATTTTTGAAGCATTATATAGTAGAAAATGCAGAACTCCAGTATGTTGGGATAAATTGCTTGGCTGAAAGTTATTGGGTTCTGAATATGTCTAGATTACTGCTGAGAAAGTTAGGGTAATTAAAGAAAAGTTAAAGATAACCTAAGATAGACAGAAGTACTATGCAGATAGACGACGAAGGAATCTATAATTTGATGTTGGGGATAGAGTTTTTTTGAAATTATCGCCATGGAAAGGAGTTATCAAATTTGGTAAACAAGGTACATTGATTCTAAGGTACATTGGTCCATATGAGATTGTTGAACGCATCGGTCCAGTTGCTTATCAACTAGCTTTGCTTTATAAGAATATTCTAGATGTATTCTATGTTTCCATGTTTTATAAGAATATTTTAGATCCATCCCACATTTGGAGTCACAACCTATATAGCTGAAAGAAAATCTTATCTATGAAGAAGAATATTTCAGATATTAGGCAAAAAGGAACAAGTCTTGCATAGTAAGACTATTCATTTGGTTAAAGTCTTGTGAAGAAATCATGCTGTAGAAGAAATGACATGGGAAAATGAAGAACATATGCATTCTCAACATCCATAGCTTTTTCATACTTAGTCAATTGAATTTCAAGGACTTAATTCTTTTAAGGGGGTGAGTTTGTAATACCTTAATTAGTTAAATAAGTCAAAACAAAAAAATATAGTCAAACATATCATGCTATATAAAAAATAAAAAATAAAACAAAAAAATAAGCATTATACTAGGCGGTGGAATGGATATATATTCACCAAAACTTATCAAACCCACTTCATTATACATCCATTTCCCGAACTAAAATACACACTAACACACACAAAGGAAACGAGGTAGAGAGAAAAGAAGAAAAAAGGGGAAGAAGAAGAAAGGGGGAAAAAAGAAAAGAAAAGGAAAATTTGCCAAATTGTTAAAAAATAAGTGATTTATACTATTAGGCTTGAATTCCTCAATTTTGAAAGGTAAGTAAAAAGTTGTTTATTACATAGTTGTGTTTAATTTTATAGTTGTTAAATTCTTAGTTTAAATTCAATTTTAGCGAAAGGGAATTATAGAATTTAGTATAATAAGCTATGTGATTAAGTTACATGAAAGAAAAATTAGACTAATTGATTAAAGAAACTTTAGAAATCGCTTAAACGTGAAAGGATTAAGTTTGGATATTGTCTATTTAATTATTGAGATTACTTAAAATAGTTAATTGTTAATTTAAAAACTATATCATATTTCAGGGGACGATACGAACATCGGGACAACTTACCAACCGAGTTGATTTTGCGTACATTGTTTGGTGAGTGGAAAAACTTAGATATTTTAAAAGTATTTATAAATTAAATATATTAGTAAAGCATGTGTAATTATGTGTTCGATTTTATGATTATCATAGAAATCTCTTTTATTATGACACATATGAAATTTCAAAGAGTATTTGTGGTACATTTATGACTTGGTATGTAAGACATATGTGATTTTGAGATCGGCTAGAAAAGTACTCATAATTATATATTTCTTCTAATTCATTGAGGGGCGCTGGTCGTGTTCTAGAATTGATTATCAGAGATCTTGAGATCGGATTTCGTTCATGGAGGGGTACAAAGGCTTGTGGCAAAAGTCCTTAGCCCGAGGGGCGGATTACATATTTCAATCAAATGGTACATTTTTGATGAGATTACATGTGGTGCGATGAGCCGATATTATGAGTCTGAGTTGAGGATTATATCATAACTATGAGATTATATATTTTAGCATTATGAGGATGTCTCCCATCCTGATAAACATTATTATATGCAAGTTGTGATATGTTAATTAATGTAAATTTGATTTTGATAAAAATATATAAATGAAAAAGTGTATTTATTTTGAACTTTCCCACTCACTGAGCTTTCAACTCATATTTTTCCACATTTTCTTATCAAACAGTAGTTCAGTATCTAGGCATCTTTTGAAGTTAAGCCTTTGATTTTGGAGTTAGAGCCACACGATAGAGTTTGCTAGTATGACTTACTTCATAGAACATGTAGTTAGTGTGTTGGAATGCATGTTCATGCTAGATGTGAGTTTGCATCACTTGTAAATAGTTATTGGGTTCACTATGTATTTTTCCTCTATGTGACATTTTATGTCATTTTCTTGGTAAAAGATGGGATTTCGGCTTATTTCTATTGTATTTTGTTATTTTTGAGATTTGAGTATAGCGGATTACAGGTTGGTTAGTCTTATTTACAGGAGAGATAAATGTCGAAATTTTGTTAAAAATAATTTATAAAAAGTTGCATATTGTAGTTGTAGTAGCCTTGATCGTGGATTCAACTTTTAGTTAGTATCTATCATTGGCGCATGTCACATTTCGGGTCCAATATGTTACATGGGAAAGAGTGTGTCAATTGAGTCCATTGAAGAACAAGAAAATGCAAATTTTGGAGTTTTGGAATGCAAGGTAATTCAACCACACTAAAAGATCTTAAAATTCATCATTTCAAGTAAGTTTCTTAACCTGAAATTCATGTCAAACTATGCTGCGAACTCCTACGTTAGCATCATCTCCATAAGGTTGAATTCTTTGCTGTAATTCATGCTTAAATATGCCATTACATGATATAATTTGGGTTATGAATCGTGTATGCAAAGTTTTGAAACCTTATCTACTATTTAGTGGCATCATTTGATAATTTACTGCCATCTGTTCGTTCATCTTCATGCATTAAGATTAATATGGTTAGAAAGGTCTTCTCATAAGCTTTCCAACCATATAAAGATCTCAAATTTTGGACGTAAAATGAAGAAGTTACGAGGTTTCGAAATTTGGATGATAATATGAATTTTTGGCATGAAATTTGATAAAACCCTAAACTTCATCACGTGATAATTTTTTATACTTTAAGTTTAATACTGTCATTTTGGTACGGTTGCATAGATCTTCTCAAGACCTTTCCAATAATATAAATATCATTAAGTTTGATCATGTAATGAGAAAGTTATGGCCTCCCAAAATTTAGATGTAAATTTGATTTTTTGAGTAAAAATTTGTAAAATCAGAAATTTCATGAGATGATAACTTCTTCCATATTATGTTTCATGATGTCCATTTGGTAGGTTGGATGGATCCTCTCAAGACCTTTTCAACGATATAAAGAACATAAATTTTGGCCTTGGAATGAAGAAGTTATGGCCTTCCGAAGTTTAGATAGAAATCTGATTTTTTGCATGAAAAATGATAAAATCCAAAACTTCATCCCCACTATGTTTCATGATGCTCATTCGGTATAGTTGGATAGATCTTCTCGAGAACTTTTCAAAATATAAATAACATAAATTTTGGCCTTGAAATTAAGAAGTTTTGGCCTCTCAAAGTATTGATAAAAATATGGAAGTTCCTTTCGTTTTTTTCAAAGTTGAAAAATATTTTTTCCCATTTCTTAGTCTTGTCAGATCTATTTGGATCTAGAACACAGTCTTAAAAGTTGATAAGGTAAAATTTGATCACACAGGTGAACTCAGAACGTTAAAATTGATTAAAGGGACAAGTCAAGAAAATCTTCATTGAATAAACACTACGGATGGGCGTATAGTAGGCGTTCAGTGCCCCTTTTTTATATAAAAAAGTTAAAAAGCTCAAATAAAACTACTGTTTGACTTTTTTAATGAAATTTAGAAAATTACAAATTGGTCCCTTAAATATTCTTGATTTTTATGTGCAATTAAAATTAATTTTTAGAGAATCAAAAATATTTTTTAGACTTGATTACATTTTGAAATTTTTTATAAAAATCGACAATATTTATTAAGTAGTATTTGCCTAATGGTATTTTTTTTATGCTTTATTTTACTCTGAAGACATTTAAAATACCACATTTCATATACTTTCATGAGTTGTGTAGGTCTTGATTAGGTTATGTGATCCACTATGACTTGCTTTCAATTTTTTTTGCTTGATTAGATATGCTAGGATCTATGCACATTTATAATATGCTTAAAAGGTATACTAAAAAATCAAAGGCTATGGAACTTGTTGAAATGGATCTGGAACATGACCTATTGTGGAACACATGAATATTTTGGAATATAAGTTTTTGATGACAAGCAGAATATGAGAATTCTCATGTCAGATCCCATTTATTAGGACTGTGTTGCGATGGAGATTTAAATGGGATGGAGAATGTGTAAAATAAACTTAACTTAAATGATGTTAGTTTTATTTTTGAATTATAATTGAAGTTATCTTTTGGAAGAATTAATTTGTTATATCATGATGCAGGTCATGATTGGATAAATGTACATATTTATGTTTTTAATGCATATTATGAAATTATCTAATTGAATACATGATATTGGTTGATTCATGTATTGTTATAAATGTTAAGGTTAGTATAATTAGTGAAATTCTTACTTATACATATGGATTGTCAGTTGAGTGATAGTTCAGTGACTGGAAGATTTAGAGAAAATCTCACCTAGAACTATTTGATTCACTAACTGAGTGGGTGTTCTATAGTTGGAAGAATTAATGTAATTTTCATTTAGAATCTATGGAATTTTGCATTATGAAATTAAGTTTATAATAGTGAAATAATAGGATTGCAGATAATGATTGGAAACATAGTCAACTTTAGACTTTCTGCCAAACGTTGAACTATCATAGACGTTAATTTACGTTAATGTAAAATTAAATATGTGCATAAATGGACATTAATTGAGAATAAAATGTCTCTAAAAATCTGATGGATCATGACATCAAAATCAATATTAGTTGATCTTAATAGAGGTGATAAGCTAAATGCAATAGCATTAAGGCATGATAATATTTTGAGTGTACTGGAAGGACGTGATACTTTAGAGAGCATCAACCATGCAATAAAAGACCTTATGTTGGCCATACTACTCTAAAGAATAAAAACTAGAACTTTGTTAAGTACGAGAAAAGATAGATTCTAGTGCTTGATTATTTGAATTGTTAATTTCTATTATAAATGATCTTTTCTCAAATGTGACTTAGTTGATAGTTAACATAGTATTAACATTTTCGTTGGTCACATTATTTTTAGATGAGTAATAAGTTCAAACTAGTTTCTTCTCAATATATGAGAACATTAAAGGTCATTGTGATTTACAAATTGAATTGTCAATTTTCTATATTGACACTACTCGCTGTAAAAGTTAGAAGACGTGCGACTTGATGTTGCTAAATCTTGAGGACATGCTTGTTTAACAATGTTCTAGCTTGCATAAGATTTTGAATCTTAAGCATTAAATGAACTAGAACAAATGCTGGATAGTTGAGGAGGCTAAAAGAAAGGGATAAAGAAGAACATATCAAATAGTAGTGAATGAAAGTGGTTTTTTGTAGAGGATCAATGTTATAAAGATTCAAGTGTTTCAACTATACAATTTGAATCTCTTAGCTCGAAAGTGGTTAAGTTAAAGGATATTGCATTTGAATATATTCCTCTTAGTATTGTTTATGTGTCAACACTATACATATTGAATCTTATCTTGTGTTGATAATGTATTCAAGAACTAAAAATCCACTTTATACGAGATCAAGAAGTGTTTTTAGTCTATACAAATAATGAAGATGGTGCGGAGGTTTATATGATTGGTACTGCAACTGAGTGTTGCAAAGTGGAGAAATTGACCTCCTATTCGATATTAAGATAGTATCAAAAACTTCACTAAATTTAATCTCAGTTATTGTTTTTCGAAAACTAGTCTCGTACTTGAACTTATATGTGGTAGATCTGTTCGTGCTCACAATGGTGATGTTTATTTTGGTTCCGGATATTTGTGCAATGGATTGAGGTTTTGAGTTGAGAAAATTAGCATTGAGAGGGTTACAAAATTAGGGGGCTGAACTTTTCACTGGCACAACTAGTCCTGCAGTTGCTCAAGCATGCATGACCAAGATAGAGAGGGTATTTAATGTTATGGGTTGCTCAGATGATCGAAAGTTGTGTCTTGCCACTTTCTTATTAGAGAAGGGTGCATATGAATCGTGGCAGTCAGTACAGAGCACCTATAGAGACCCTTCAAGTATTACTTGGATAGATTTCAGATGTATCTTTTACGATGCCAATTACCCTCGTTTTCATAGAGATGCCAAGCAAAAGGAGTTTTTGAAGCTAGTACAGTGGTATATGACTGTTGCAAAATATCATGTAAAATTCATTGAACTCACAAAGTATGCCCAAGTCCTAGTAAGCAATGAAATTAATAAATGTAGATGGTTTGAAAATGGGTTAAGGGAAGAGATCCGGTCAGTAGTAACAGTTACAGGCTGGAATGAATTTGGCAAATTGGATGAATCAACTTTGAGAGTAAAAAAGAGCATTTCTAATAGACCAAATGATAGAGAACAAACAATGTTCAGAGCAAATTATAGTCAGACAATGGTAGGTGCTTCTACCTATAGACCACCTCAGAGAGACAGTAAGGATTTGACCTGGTATATCTAGTTCAGGTCAATGAAAGTCTCGATGACGATGAAGTCAGGGTCCTAGATTCGGTCACAGTACTATGCAGCCACCATTGGCCAGCCGTACTCATACTCAGGGTTCTTCCCAGGATTATTTACTCCAAGATAGGGTGAGAGTTCTACTAATACTAGACATTCTTATTGTCAGTTATGTGGAAGATCTCATCTCGGCATGTGTTTAAAGTTCAAAGGGAGCGGAGTCTGTTATCATTATGGCCAAGGTGGACAATTAGAAAAGATTGTCCAATTCTATCATAGGAGAGTGGCATGTTACATAGGATACCTCCTCGACAGAGTGTTGTTAGTACCAGATAGAGTCACACTTCGAGAGATGCTTCAGCTAACAGAACAGGTGTAAACAACGTAGCACAGTCCAATATTGCAAGTGGTAGTGGTACGAAATCAGAAGGTCAAGTAGGATGGCCAAAGACCTAGGGAAAGATTTTTGGAGATGCTCGTATTTGATTGATCCTGGATCAATACATTCTTGTATTTCATTTGCATTTGTCTTATATGCGAATCAAAAGCCAGAACCTTTAGGCAGTTGTTTGGTAGTGAGTACACCAGTAGAATAATCACTATTAGCAAATAGTATATATAGAGATTGTGGGATTAAGGTAAAGGAGCACGAGTTGAAAGCCAATTTGATACCTCTTGACATACATGATTTTAATGTTATCTCGGGTATGGACTTTCTGGATACAAATCGAGTCTCAGTTGATTGTTTTCAAAAGGAGGTTGTGTTTAGACTGCCAGGACAACCCGAAGCTATATTCAAGGGACCGCACATAATTTTACCATCTTGTATGATATCTACTATTGATGCTATAAGACTACTCAATAAGGGCTGCCATGCATATTTGGCTCATGTGATTGATATAGATGTTAGCAAACTAAAATTTGAAGACATCCCAGTGGTCAAAGACTTTCTTGATGTATTTCCAGAAGAACTATCAGGGTTACCGTTAGACAGGGATATCTAGTTCACTATAGATCTAATTCCAAGAACCTCATCTATTTTTCGGGCATCGTATAGGATGGCTCCAGCGGAATTGAAAGAGCTAAAGGTTTAGTTGCAAGAATTGGTAGACAATGGTTTCATCAGATCTACTGTATCTCCGTAGAGAGTACCAGTCCTATTTGTGAAGATGAAAGATGGCACCACGCAGCTGTGTATAGATTACAGATAGTTGAACAAAGTGGCAATTAACAAAAAAAATCCCTTGCCACGCATTGATGATCTATTTGATTAGCTTCGCGGTGCTACAGTATTCTCAAATATTGATTTACGTTTTGGATATCATCAACCTAAAATCAGGGACAGTGATGTGCCAAAAACTGCTTTCAGGACAAGGTATGGTCATTATGAATTTCTTGTGATGCCATTTGGGTTAATTAACGAACCAGTAGCATTTATGGATATGTTGAATAGAATATCTTGCCCGTAATTAGATAAATCTGTGATTGTATTCATCGAATGATATTTTGGTTTACTTTCAAAATCACAATGAGCACACAAAACATCTCAGACGTATTTTTGCAAACTCTATGTGATAAGCAGTTGTATGCTAAGTTCAGTAAATGTGAATTCTGACTTGATAGAGTTATATTTTTGGGACACATCATATCAGTAGAGGAAATTTATGTTGACTCGTAGAAATTTGAGGCAGTGATAAAATGGGAAAAGTCTACTAATATGACAGAAATACGAAGTTTTCTTGGCTTAGAAGGTTATTACTGTCATTCTGTAGAGGGAATTTCTAAGATTGCTCTTCATTTGAACAATTTGACTAGAAAGAATGCTAAATTTGTTTGGAATGAAGATTGTGAAATAAGTTTCCTCGAATTGAAGAATTGATTAGTGTCAGCTCTAGTTCTTACCTTCCGTCTCCCGGTGAAGAGTTTGTGATATATAATGATACTTCGCATCAGGATCTTGGTTGTCTTTTGATGCAGAATGGGAAGGTAGCATATGCTTCCAGACAATTGAAGAAACATGAATTGAGTTATTCTTACACATGATTTAGAGCTAGTTGCAGTTGTCCTTGCCTTGAAGATTTGGAGACATTACTTGTATGGCAACAGATGATAGATATATACAGATCATAAAAGCTTAATGTATATTTTCAATCAGAAAGAATTGAACCCGAGGCAAAGAAGATGGTTAGAGTTGATAAAAGATTACGACTGCAAGATTGATTATCATCCCAAAAAGGCTAATGTAATTGCTGATGCTCTTAGTAGAAAGATATCGAATCCTATGACCCAGACTACTGTAGTATGTTATTCTTTATTTGATGAGTTCAGAGTTTCACATGTCCAGTTTTCAGTTACCAGTTTATGAGTATTGTTTGCCAACTTTCAAGTGAAGCCTACATTGATTGACACAGTTAGAGAAGCTCAAACTCAAGATCCAGTGTTGAGCAAATTGAAAGAAGTTGTTAGTAAGTTAAGCATACAAATTATACTGTTTGAGATGATGGAGGTTTGGTTATGGGAAATAGATTATGTGTTTCAAATAATTCAAAGTTGAAGAAAAAAAATTCTAGAAGAGGCACATAGTTCAGCTTACGTGATGCATCCAGGTAGTATTAAAATGTATCTTGTACTCAAAGAACACTATTGGTGGCATGTAATAAAGAGAAAAATAGCTGAGTTTGTATCCAGATGTCTCACTTGCCAGCAAGTGAAACCAAATCGTTAGAAAACAACATGATTGTTACAAACGTTGTATAGTCCTGAGTGAAAATGGAAGCACATTACTATGAATTTCTTATTTGGACTTCTACAGACTCAGAGTGTATATGATGGCATATGGATCATTGTAGACAGATTGATGAAGATAGTCAGATTTTTGCCTATTAAAGTCACTTACTCGTTAGATAAACTAGCAAAAATATATGTTGATGAGATAATAAGCTTGTATGGGAGTACCATTATCTATTGTTTCAGATAGAGATTTTCGTTTTACTTTAAAATTTTGGTCCAATTTGTAGAAAGCTATGGTACTAAACTTTATTTTAGTATGACTTTTCATCCAATAATAGATGGTCAACCAAAAAGAATTATACAGACCTTGGAAGACATGTTACGAGCTTATGTGCTACAGTTTAAAGGGAATTGGGATACTCATCTTTCTTTGATGGAGTTTGCTTATAAATACAGTTATCATTCGAGCATAGAAATAGCTACTTTTGAAGCACTATATAGTAGAAAATGCAGAACTCCAGTATGTTGGGATAAATTGCTTGAAAGAAAGTTATTGGGTTCTGAATATGTCTAGATTACTGCTGAGAAAGTAAGGGTAATTAAAGAAAAGTTAAAGATAACCCAAGATAGACAAAAGTACTATGTAGATAGACGACAAAGGAATCTAGAATTTGATGTTGGGGATAGAGTTTTTCTGAAATTATCGCCATGGAAAGGAGTTATCAAATTTGTTAAACAAGGTACATTGAGTCTAAGGTACATTGGTCCATATGAGATTGTTGAACGCATTGGTCCAGTTGCTTATCGACTGGCTTTGCTTTATAAGAATATTCCAGATGTATTCTATGTTTCCATGTTTTATAAGAATATTCCAGATTCATCCCACGTTTGGAGTCACAACCTATATAGCTGAAAGAAAATCTTATCTATGAAGAAGAATAGTTCAGATATTAGGCAAAAAGGAACAAGTCTTGCATAGTAAGACTATTCATTTGGTTAAAGTCTTGTGAAGAAATCATGCTGTAGAAGAAACGACATGGGAAAATGAAAAACATATGCATTCTCAATATCCATAACTTTTTCATACTTAGTCAATTGAATTTCAAGGACTTAATTCTTTTAAGGGGGTGAGTTTGTAATACCTTAATTAGTTAAATAAGTCAAAACAAAAAATATAGTCAAACATATCATGCTATATAAAAAATAAAAAATAAAACAAAAAAAATAAGCATTATACTAGGCGGTGGAATGGATATATATTCACCAAAACTTATCAAACCCACTTCATCATACATCCATTTCCCAAACTAAAATACACACTAACACACACAAAGGAAACGAGGTAGAGAGAAAAGAAGGGGAAGAAGAAGAAAGGGGGAAAAGAAAAGAAAAGGAAAATTTGCCAAATTGTTAGAAAATAAGTTATTTATACTATTAGGCTTGAATTCCTCAATTTTGAAAGGTAAGTAAAAAGTTGCTTATTACATAGTTGTGTTTAATTTTATAGTTGTTAAATTCTTAGTTTAAATTCAATTTTAGTGAAAGGGAATTATAGAATTTACTATAATAAGCTATGTGATTAAGTTACATGAAAGAAAAATTAGACTAATTGATTAAAGAAACTTTAGAAATCGCTTAAACGTGAAAGGATTAAGTTTGGATATTGCCTATTTAATTATTGAGATTATTTAAAATAGTTAATTGTTAATTTAAAAACTATATCATATTTCATGGGACGATACGGACATCGGGACATCTTACCAACTGAGTTGATTTTGTGTACATAGTTTGCTAAGTGGAAAAACTTAGATATTTTTAAAGTATTTATAAATTAAATATATTAGTAAAGAATGTGCAATTATGTGTTCGATTTTATGATTATCATAGAAATCTCTTTTATTATGACACATGTGAAATTTCAAAGAGTATTTGTGGTACATTTATGACTTGGTATGTGAGACATATGTGATATTGAGATCGGCTAGAAAAGTACTCATAATTATATATTTCTTCTAATTCATTGAGGGGCGTTGGCCGTGTTCTATACTATACTAAGGGGTCTTGGACCGTGGAAGAAGGGATCTTGACCATGTACATATAATTCACTAAAGAGCCTTGACCATGTTCTAGAATTGTTTATCAGAGATCTTGAGATCGGATTTCGTTCA
The DNA here is from genome assembly GCF_002742605.1 of Olea europaea var. sylvestris. NCBI lineage: Eukaryota > Viridiplantae > Streptophyta > Magnoliopsida > Lamiales > Oleaceae > Olea > Olea europaea. The sequence goes on from NW_019265580.1 coordinate 84,242, forward strand.
TGGAGGGGTACGAAGGCTTGTGGCAAAAGTCCTTAGCCCGAGGGGCGGATTACATATTTCAATCAAAAGGTACATTTTTGATGATATTACATGTGGTGTGATGAGACGATATTATGAGTTTGAGTTGAGGATTATATCATGACTATGAGATTATATATTTTAGCATTATGAGGATGTCTCCCATCCTAATAAACATTATTATATGCAAGTTGTGATCTGTTAATTAATGTAAATTTGATTTCGATAAAAATATATAAATGAAAAAGTATATTTATTTTGAACTTCCCCACTCACTGAGTTTTCAACTCATATATTTTTCCACATTTTTCTTATCAGACAGTAGTTCAGTATCTAGGCATCTTTTGAAGTTAAGACTTTGATTTTGGAGTTAGAGCCACACGATAGAGTTTGCTAGTATGACTTACTTTATAGAACATGTAGTTAGTGTTTTGGGATGCATGTTCATGCTAGATGTGATTTTGCATCACTTGTAAATAGCTATCGGGTTCACTATGTATTTTTCCTCTATATGACGTTTTATGTCATTTTCTTGGTAAAAGATGGGATTTCGGCTTATTTCTATTGTATTTTATTATTTTTGAGATTTGAGTATAGCGGATTACATGTTGGTTAGTCTTATTTACAGGAGAGATAATGTCGAAATTTTGTTAAAAATAATTTATAAAAAGTTGCATATTGTAGTTGTAATAGCCTTGATGGTGGATCCAACTTTTAGTTAGTATCTATCATTAGCACATGTTACGTTTCGGGTCCAATATGTTACATGGGAAAGGGTGTGTCAATTGAGTCCATTGAAGAACAAGAAAATGCAGATTTTGGAGTTTTGGAATGCAAGATAATTCAACCACACTAAAAGATCTTAAAATTTATCATTTCAAGTAAGTTTCTTAACCTGAAATTCACGTCAAACTATGCTGCGACCTCCTACATTAGCATCATCTCCATAAGGTTGAATTCTTTGCTGTAATTCATGCTTAAATATGCCATTACATGATATAATTTGGGTTATGAATCGTGTATGCAAAGTTTTGAAACCTTATCTAGTATTTAGTGGCATCATTTGATAATTAATTGCCATTTGTTCGTTCATCTTCATGCAGTAAGATTAATATGGTTAGAAAGGTCTTCTCAAAAGCTTTCCAACCATATAAAGAACTCAAATTCTGGACGTAAAATGAAGAAGTTACGAGGTTTCGAAATTTGGATGATAATATGAATTTTTGGCGTGAAATTTGATAAAACCCTAAACTTCATCATGTGATAATTTTTTATACTTTAAGTTTAATACTGTCATTTTGGTATGGTTGCGAAATTTAGATGTAAATTTGATTTTTTGAGTGAAAATTTGTAAAATCAGAAACTTCATGAGATGATAACTTCTTCCATATTATGTTTCATGATGTCCACGGTATAGTTGGATAGATCTTCTCGAGAACTTTTCAAAATATAAATAACATAAATTTTGGCCTTGAAATTAAGAAGTTTTGGCCTCTCAAAGTATTGATAAAAATATGGAAGTTCCTTTCGTTTTTTTCAAAGTTGAAAAATATTTTTTCCCATTTCTTAGTCTTGTCAGATCTATTTGGATCTAGAACACAGTCTTAAAAGTTGATAAGGTAAAATTTGATCACACAGGTGAACTCAGAACGTTAAAATTGATTAAAGGGACAAGTCAAGAAAATCTTCATTGAATAAACACTACGGATGGGCGTATAGTAGGCGTTCAGTGCCCCTTTTTTATATAAAAAAGTTAAAAAGCTCAAATAAAACTACTGTTTGACTTTTTTAATGAAATTTAGAAAATTACAAATTGGTCCCTTAAATATTCTTGATTTTTATGTGCAATTAAAATTAATTTTTAGAGAATCAAAAATATTTTTTAGACTTGATTACATTTTGAAATTTTTTATAAAAATCGACAATATTTATTAAGTAGTATTTGCCTAATGGTATTTTTTTTATGCTTTATTTTACTCTGAAGACATTTAAAATACCACATTTCATATACTTTCATGAGTTGTGTAGGTCTTGATTAGGTTATGTGATCCACTATGACTTGCTTTCAATTTTTTTTGCTTGATTAGATATGCTAGGATCTATGCACATTTATAATATGCTTAAAAGGTATACTAAAAAATCAAAGGCTATGGAACTTGTTGAAATGGATCTGGAACATGACCTATTGTGGAACACATGAATATTTTGGAATATAAGTTTTTGATGACAAGCAGAATATGAGAATTCTCATGTCAGATCCCATTTATTAGGACTGTGTTGCGATGGAGATTTAAATGGGATGGAGAATGTGTAAAATAAACTTAACTTAAATGATGTTAGTTTTATTTTTGAATTATAATTGAAGTTATCTTTTGGAAGAATTAATTTGTTATATCATGATGCAGGTCATGATTGGATAAATGTACATATTTATGTTTTTAATGCATATTATGAAATTATCTAATTGAATACATGATATTGGTTGATTCATGTATTGTTATAAATGTTAAGGTTAGTATAATTAGTGAAATTCTTACTTATACATATGGATTGTCAGTTGAGTGATAGTTCAGTGACTGGAAGATTTAGAGAAAATCTCACCTAGAACTATTTGATTCACTAACTGAGTGGGTGTTCTATAGTTGGAAGAATTAATGTAATTTTCATTTAGAATCTATGGAATTTTGCATTATGAAATTAAGTTTATAATAGTGAAATAATAGGATTGCAGATAATGATTGGAAACATAGTCAACTTTAGACTTTCTGCCAAACGTTGAACTATCATAGACGTTAATTTACGTTAATGTAAAATTAAATATGTGCATAAATGGACATTAATTGAGAATAAAATGTCTCTAAAAATCTGATGGATCATGACATCAAAATCTATATTAGTTGACCTTAATAAATGTGATAAGCTAAATGCAATAGCATTAATGCATGATAATATTTTGAGTGTACTAGAAGGACATGATGCTTTAGAGAGCATCAACCATGCAATAAAAGACCTTCCATACTACTCTAGATAATAAAAACTAGAACTTTGTTAAGTACGAGAAAAGATAGATTCTAGTGCTTGATTATTTGAATTGTTAATTTCTATTATAAATGATCTTTTCTCAAATGTGACTTAGTTGATAGTTAACATAGTATTAACATTTTCGTTGGTCACATTATTTTTAGATGAGTAATAAGTTCAAACTAGTTTCTTCTCAATATATGAGAACATTAAAGGTCATTGTGATTTACAAATTGAATTGTCAATTTTCTATATTGACACTACTCGCTGTAAAAGTTAGAAGACGTGCGACTTGATGTTGCTAAATCTTGAGGACATGCTTGTTTAACAATGTTCTAGCTTGCATAAGATTTTGAATCTTAAGCATTAAATGAACTAGAACAAATGCTGGATAGTTGAGGAGGCTAAAAGAAAGGGATAAAGAAGAACATATCAAATAGTAGTGAATGAAAGTGGTTTTTTGTAGAGGATCAATGTTATAAAGATTCAAGTGTTTCAACTATACAATTTGAATCTCTTAGCTCGAAAGTGGTTAAGTTAAAGGATATTGCATTTGAATATATTCCTCTTAGTATTGTTTATGTGTCAACACTATACATATTGAATCTTATCTTGTGTTGATAATGTATTCAAGAACTAAAAATCCACTTTATACGAGATCAAGAAGTGTTTTTAGTCTATACAAATAATGAAGATGGTGCGGAGGTTTATATGATTGGTACTGCAACTGAGTGTTGCAAAGTGGAGAAATTGACCTCCTATTCGATATTAAGATAGTATCAAAAACTTCACTAAATTTAATCTCAGTTATTGTTTTTCGAAAACTAGTCTCGTACTTGAACTTATATGTGGTAGATCTGTTCGTGCTCACAATGGTGATGTTTATTTTGGTTCCGGATATTTGTGCAATGGATTGAGGTTTTGAGTTGAGAAAA
>NW_019265580.1:94021-102649 GCF_002742605.1 Olea europaea var. sylvestris
ATAAACATTATTATATGCAAGTTGTGATATGTTAATTAATGTAAATTTGATTTTGATAAAAATATATAAATGAAAAAGTGTATTTATTTTGAACTTTCCCACTCACTGAGCTTTCAACTCATATTTTTCCACATTTTCTTATCAAACAGTAGTTCAGTATCTAGGCATCTTTTGAAGTTAAGACTTTGATTTTGGAGTTAGAGCCACACGATAGAGTTTGCTAGTATGACTTACTTTATAGAACATGTAGTTAGTGTTTTGGGATGCATGTTCATGCTAGATGTGATTTTGCATCACTTGTAAATAGCTATCGGGTTCACTATGTATTTTTCCTCTATATGACGTTTTATGTCATTTTCTTGGTAAAAGATGGGATTTCGGCTTATTTCTATTGTATTTTATTATTTTTGAGATTTGAGTATAGCGGATTACATGTTGGTTAGTCTTATTTACAGGAGAGATAATGTCGAAATTTTGTTAAAAATAATTTATAAAAAGTTGCATATTGTAGTTGTAATAGCCTTGATGGTGGATCCAACTTTTAGTTAGTATCTATCATTAGCACATGTTACGTTTCGGGTCCAATATGTTACATGGGAAAGGGTGTGTCAATTGAGTCCATTGAAGAACAAGAAAATGCAGATTTTGGAGTTTTGGAATGCAAGATAATTCAACCACACTAAAAGATCTTAAAATTTATCATTTCAAGTAAGTTTCTTAACCTGAAATTCACGTCAAACTATGCTGCGACCTCCTACATTAGCATCATCTCCATAAGGTTGAATTCTTTGCTGTAATTCATGCTTAAATATGCCATTACATGATATAATTTGGGTTATGAATCGTGTATGCAAAGTTTTGAAACCTTATCTAGTATTTAGTGGCATCATTTGATAATTAATTGCCATTTGTTCGTTCATCTTCATGCAGTAAGATTAATATGGTTAGAAAGGTCTTCTCAAAAGCTTTCCAACCATATAAAGAACTCAAATTCTGGACGTAAAATGAAGAAGTTACGAGGTTTCGAAATTTGGATGATAATATGAATTTTTGGCGTGAAATTTGATAAAACCCTAAACTTCATCATGTGATAATTTTTTATACTTTAAGTTTAATACTGTCATTTTGGTATGGTTGCGAAATTTAGATGTAAATTTGATTTTTTGAGTGAAAATTTGTAAAATCAGAAACTTCATGAGATGATAACTTCTTCCATATTATGTTTCATGATGTCCATTTGGTAGTTTGGATGGATCCTCTCAAGACCTTTTCAACGATATAAAGAACATAAATTTTGGCCTTGGAATGAAGAAGTTATGGCCTTCCGAAGTTTAGATAGAAATCTGATTTTTTGCATGAAAAATGATAAAATCCAAAACTTCATCCCCACTATGTTTCATGATGCTCATTTGGTATAGTTGGATAGATCTTCTCGAGAACTTTTCAAAATATATAGAACATAAATTTTGGCCTTGAAATTAAGAAGTTATGGCCTCTCAAAGTATTGATAAAAATATGGAAGTTCCTTTCATTTTTTTCAAAGTTGAACAATATTTTTCCCCATTTCTTAGTCTTGTCAGATCTATTTGGATCTAGAACACAGTCTTAAAAGTTGATATGGTAAAATTTGATCACATAGGTGAACTCAGAACGTTAAAATTGATTAAAGGGACATATCAAGAAAATCTTCATTGAATAAATGCTGCGGATGGGCGTATAGTAGGCGTTCAGTGCCCCTTTTTTATATAAAAAAGCTAAAAAGTTGGAATGTCAAATAAAACTACTATTTGACTTCTTTAATGAAATTTAGAAAATTACAAATTGGTCCTTTAAATATTCTTGATTTTTATGTGGAATTAAAATTAATTTTTAGATAATCAAAAATATTTTTTAAACTTGATTACATTTTGAAATTTTTTATAAAAATCGAGAATATTTATTAAGTAGTATTTGCCTAATGATATTTTTTTTATGCTTTATTTTTGAATGAAAAATACTCTGAAGACATTTAAAATACCACATTTCATATACTTTCATGAGTTGTGTAGGTCTTGATTAGGTTATGTGATCCACTATGACTTGCTTTCAATTTTTTTTGCTTGATTAGATATGCTAGGATCTATGCACATTTATAATATGCTTAAAAGGTATACTAAAAAATCAAAGGCTATGGAACTTGTTGAAATGGATCTGGAACATGACCTATTGTGGAACACATGAATATTTTGGAATATAAGTTTTTGATGACAAGCAGAATATGAGAATTCTCATGTCAGATCCCATTTATTAGGACTGTGTTGCGATGGAGATTTAAATGGGATGGAGAATGTGTAAAATAAACTTAACTTAAATGATGTTAGTTTTATTTTTGAATTATAATTGAAGTTATCTTTTGGAAGAATTAATTTGTTATATCATGATGCAGGTCATGATTGGATAAATGTACATATTTATGTTTTTAATGCATATTATGAAATTATCTAATTGAATACATGATATTGGTTGATTCATGTATTGTTATAAATGTTAAGGTTAGTATAATTAGTGAAATTCTTACTTATACATATGGATTGTCAGTTGAGTGATAGTTCAGTGACTGGAAGATTTAGAGAAAATCTCACCTAGAACTATTTGATTCACTAACTGAGTGGGTGTTCTATAGTTGGAAGAATTAATGTAATTTTCATTTAGAATCTATGGAATTTTGCATTATGAAATTAAGTTTATAATAGTGAAATAATAGGATTGCAGACGATGATTGGGAACGTAGTCAACTTTAGATTCTGTGCCTAACGTTGAACTATCATAGACGTTAATGTAAAATTAAATATGTGCATAAATGGACATTAATTGAGAATAAAATGTCTCTAAAAATCTGATGGATCATGACATCAAAATCTATATTAGTTGACCTTAATAAATGTGATAAGCTAAATGCAATAGCATTAATGCATGATAATATTTTGAGTGTACTAGAAGGACATGATGCTTTAGAGAGCATCAACCATGCAATAAAAGACCTTCCATACTACTCTAGATAATAAAAACTAGAACTTTGTTAAGTACGAGAAAAGATAGATTCTAGTGCTTGATTATTTGAATTGTTAATTTCTATTATAAATGCCTTAAAAGGAATACTAAAAAATCAAAGGCTATGGAACTTGTTGAAATGTTCCATGTTCATCGATATAAATAAATGGATCTGGAACATGACCTATTGTGGAATACGTGAATATTTTGGAATATAAGTTTTTGATGACAAGCAGAATATGAGAATTCTCATGTCAGATCCCATTTATTAGGACTATGTTGCGATGGAGATTTAAATGGGATGGAGAAAGTGTAAAATAAAACTAACTTAAATGATGTAAGTTTTATTTTTGAATTATAATTGAAGTTATCTTCTGGAAGAATTAATTTGTTATATCATGATGCAAGTCATGATTGGATAAATGTACATATTTATGTTTTTAATGCATATTATGAAATTATCTAATTGAATACATGATATTGGTTGATTCATGTATTGTTATAAATGTTAAGGTCAATATAATTAGTAAAATTCTTACTTATACATATTGATTGTCAGTTGAGTGATAGTTCAGTGATTGGAAGATTTAGAAAAAATCTCACCTAGAATTATTTGATTCACTAACTGAGTGGGTGTTCTAAAGTTGGAAGAATTAATGTAATTTTCATTTAGAATCTATGGAATTTTGCATTATGAAATTAAGTTTATAATAGTGAAATAATAGGATTGCAGATAATGATTGGAAACATAGTCAACTTTAGACTTTCTGCCAAACGTTGAACTATCATAGACGTTAATTTACGTTAATGTAAAATTAAATATGTGCATAAATGGACATTAATTGAGAATAAAATGTCTCTAAAAATCTGATGGATCATGACATCAAAATCAATATTAGTTGATCTTAATAGAGGTGATAAGCTAAATGCAATAGCATTAAGGCATGATAATATTTTGAGTGTACTGGAAGGACGTGATACTTTAGAGAGCATCAACCATGCAATAAAAGACCTTATGTTGGCCATACTACTCTAAAGAATAAAAACTAGAACTTTGTTAAGTACGAGAAAAGATAGATTCTAGTGCTTGATTATTTGAATTGTTAATTTCTATTATAAATGATCTTTTCTCAAATGTGACTTAGTTGATAGTTAACATAGTATTAACATTTTCGTTGGTCACATTATTTTTAGATGAGTAATAAGTTCAAATTAGTCTCTTCTCAATTTATGAGAACATTAAAGGTCATTGTGATTTACAAATTGAATTGTCAATTTTCTATATTGACACTACCTGCTGTGCAAGTTAGAAGACGTGCGACTTGATGTTGCTAAATCTTGAGGACATGCTTGTTTAACAATGTTCTAGCTTGCATAAGATTTTGAATCTTAAGCATTAAATGAACTAGAACAAATGCTGGATAGTTGAGGAGGCTAAAAGAAAGGGATAAAGAAGAACATATCAAATAGTAGTGAATGAAAGTGGTTTTTTGTAGAGGATCAATGTTATAAAGATTCAAGTGTTTCAACTATACAATTTGAATCTCTTAGCTCGAAAGTGGTTAAGTTAAAGGATATTGCATTTGAATATATTCCTCTTAGTATTGTTTATGTGTCAACACTATACATATTGAATCTTATCTTGTGTTGATAATGTATTCAAGAGCTAAAAATCCACTTTATACGAGATCAAGAAGTGTTTTTCGTCTATACAAATAATGAAGATGGAGTGGAGGTTTATATGATTGGTACTGCAACTGAGTGTTGCAAAGTGGAGAAATTGACCTCCTATTCGATATTAAGATAGTATCAAAAAAATAAAGATTCAAGCATTTCAACTATATAATTTGAATCTCTTAGCTCGAAAGTGGTTAAGTTAAAGGATATTGAATTTGAATATATTCCTCTTAGTATTGTTTATGTGTCAACACTATACATATTGAATCTTATCTTGTGTTGATAATGTATTCAAGAGCTAAAAATCCACTTTATACGAGATCAAGAAGTGTTTTTCGTCTATACAAATAATGAAGATGGAGTGGAGGTTTATATGATTGGTACTGCAACTGAGTGTTGCAAAGTGGAGAAATTGACCTCCTATTCGATATTAAGATAGTATCAAAAACTTCACTAAATTTAATCTCAGTTATTGTTTTTCGAAAACTAGTCTCGTACTTGAACTTATATGTGGTAGATCTGTTCGTGTTCATAGTAGTGATGTTTATTATGGTTCTGGATATTTGTGCAATGGATTGAGGTTTTGAGTTGAGAAAAGTGTTCAAACCTGTAAGAGCTAAATTTCCATAGATTATCCAATTTTTTTTCTTGCTGTGATTAAGCGAAATAGAGATGGAACTTCACTTTTCATTACATTTATAGATGGATTCACACATTTCAGATAAGCCTTTGATTTTCTTAAGTTGAAGATATTGTATTGGTTTAGACTTTTCTGCAGTCGAGTAAAAAAATCAGATTGTTAAAGTGAAAACTTTAAGAATTATTTGATAGCATGAATCTCTATCATGAGATATCAGTGATATACGGAATGAAAGTGATTCTTATTTGATAGACTATTCTTTAGTCACCAATAATTATATGGTATATCTGATAGAATGAATGGAATATTGCTGAATATGATGATGTTTGAGATATATAGTTCGATTACGTATTTTCTTTTGAAAAGAGCATTGACAAACTACAACGCATCAGTTAATAGAGTTTTCTCAATGTTGGTACCTTCAGAATATATCAGTTTTTGGCACGTAGATAACCAAATATGGGTTATCATAGACTTACAATGGATTATATATGTTCTCAATAATGAGTTTGGAAAATTAGTTTATTAAGAATGAGATGTGTCTCGATGATATACATGTAGTCCAAAAAAGGTATTTAAGTGAAATTTTTTATGGATATCGAGCCGTAAGATGTAACATTTGACATTTTTCCCAGCAAAGGAGAAAAGATTGAAGAACATCGTTGAAATCGATATTATATATATTGATGAATTAGTTTTGAATGTATAAGAATTGATTTAAACTTCTGATTCAAGTGGAAGTAATCTATTTTCGAGTTGGACCTATCTATCCGAGTGGGAGCCATCTAAAAGATATCTAATTTCAATGACTCTTGGTTTTGAGTGGGAGCTAAGAGTTATTTAATATCAATGATTCTTAGTTCCGAGTGGGAGCTAAGAGCTATTTAATGTCAATGATTTCTTTTTCAGAAAACTAGTGGAGAATTTTGAGGAAAGTGATTGAAGCATATATATGGAGTATAGAATTTATAATCTGGGATATGGTGAAAGTTCTATTTGGAAATTATGTTTACTGATAACATTCGAGTTCTTGAAAACTATGTGGAAGACTAATGAGTTTCTGATAGATAAAGTTCATTTTTTTTAAACGGTTATACTCAATATGAGTGTATTGAGTTAGACTTTTTTTTTCATGACAATAGGAATCATTTCTGTACATCGATACTAGCCATGATAGTATGTTTAAATTTAGAGTTACAACAAATAGACCTAAAGATTGTATTTTTATTCTCAATTAAGAAATGATTGAAGAGATCAACATGAATTGTCTTGTATATTTCATGTTAAAGGCCCTTTTAGTATCATGGTAACCTTTATAATTACACGTGTGGCCTAATACAGTCATCGTACTTCAGCTTTTAACAGGGTTTAAATCTCGTACCAAAATTTTGTCATATGGATATATGTAAAGGTTTGGTGGTAGGTTGTAATTCTATTTTTGTTGTTGATTATATTAGACTGGTTAAGTATAAGAAGGAGTGTATAGAGACCATCTTGAAATAGTTTTCTCAATCTTGAGACAAGGGACAAGGGTTTAGCAAATTGTATGATTTGTGTTAAAAGATCATTCGAGTCTTCTTGTTCCATCACTAGAGTATTATACTATATAAGTTCATGTGGAATTGCTATCCCGTTGATACTCCTACAACAGAAGGTGATCATATGAGTCTTCATAAATGTCAAAAGACTTCATAAGTGCACAAAGAAATAACTAGAAAACCATATCTAGTACGATTAAGAGTTAGAAGATAGAAGTATACTATGATCTATACTTGCCATAACATTGGTCATGCCATTGACCTAGTCAAGGGGTATCAATATTATCCTTAGAAAATGTATTATGATACCTAAAGAGTATTTCTATTAGTTATTTTATTTTGTTGTCAAGAGAATAGCTTGTGATTGGAATGACATACAATTGGCGATTAAGAATGAGAGTTAGTTGAGCACAATTAGTTATTAGACTTGTGCACTCTTGCTATATAGTGTAGCAAGAAACATATATTGTAATGTATATCTTGGCAGCTTAAGAAATTGTTTGGTATAAGTGTATTGATAAAGGTGTTTAACGAGACGAGCTGAGCTGAGCAAAAGTTCGACCAAAAACATTAAGGCTTGACCCGAGCTTTCGGTTCTATTCTTTCTCTTAACTGCTGGTTTAAGGTAGCAAACTGCTTCGGTTTGGCAGCTAAATCGTTGCCTCAAAAGGCAGCTTGCAGATCGATTTTTTTTTAAAAATTTAAACGGGCCAGCTCTTGTGGTTCATCAAGCCACATGGGTCGGCTCGGGCTTGAGCTCGAGTCAACTTCCCAAAATGGGACTTAGCGCCTCCAAGCCTTGAGCTAGACTAGTTCAGGCCTTTTCTAGACTAAGCGACGGGCAGCCCGAGCCGACAAGTTCGATTGCCATCCTATGTATTGAGCATCTAATGATGCTGGTTGAGAATATGGTATCCATGATAGTTATGCAACTACTTTATATGTTAAGATGTCAAGTATCAAGATAGAACAAAGTACTTGATGGTATTTCTATAAGAGACATTAGCAAATAAAGTGTCTTTGTGATATATTTACATAAATGATGATATGTAATCATTATACTCTAAAGATCTCTAGAGATATATTTGTTAGTAATATGAATATCTAGAATTTTGTAGAATACGATACTTAGTGTATCAAAAAACTCTTGATTGAGTTTTGTATGCCCATAAGGGAACAATTTGAGTTCATGTGTAATCTAATGTTGGGATTATGAGATAAATAATTTGTATGCGCATATAAAGTATGTCGAATGAGTTGAGATTGGTTCACTCACACAAACAATTGCTTCAGACGCTTTGAAGTGTGCTGAGATGAGACACAATGATCATGTTGTGAACATGATCTAGTCGCCTTGTTAAGATATCAAGATGAGATTACAACAAATAATCGAAATGAATTTTGCTATCCATTGAACTTGTTTAGTAGCTAGATCGAGTTCTCGATTTGAGATTGCCTGGAGGAATAAACATGCGGAGAACTCAGTTAGATATCGAGAAATACCTGAACTAGGATCTGTATGGTGTTATTTGTTTACAAAAAATATGACATACGTCCCAAAAAGGGAGAAAACATCGTAGCACATGTTTCATACCACGTGTGCTTTTACGACTAATATTGGGTAAATGAGTGAATGGATCCCTGCTTTCTTATTGTGTGAGACCCTGAGGTTTATATAATCTCATATATACCCTTATAACTTTTGACTATTTTTTGAGATTTTATTTCAGTATTGCTACTTTA
>NW_019265580.1:108619-120795 GCF_002742605.1 Olea europaea var. sylvestris
GCATTTCAACTATATAATTTGAATCTCTTAGCTCGAAAGTGGTTAAGTTAAAGGATATTGAATTTGAATATATTCCTCTTAGTATTGTTTATGTGTCAACACTATACATATTGAATCTTATCTTGTGTTGATAATGTATTCAAGAGCTAAAAATCCACTTTATACGAGATCAAGAAGTGTTTTTCGTCTATACAAATAATGAAGATGGAGTGGAGGTTTATATGATTGGTACTGCAACTGAGTGTTGCAAAGTGGAGAAATTGACCTCCTATTCGATATTAAGATAGTATCAAAAACTTCACTAAATTTAATCTCAGTTATTGTTTTTCGAAAACTAGTCTCGTACTTGAACTTATATGTGGTAGATCTGTTCGTGTTCATAGTAGTGATGTTTATTATGGTTCTGGATATTTGTGCAATGGATTGAGGTTTTGAGTTGAGAAAAGTGTTCAAACCTGTAAGAGCTAAATTTCCATAGATTATCCAATTTTTTTTCTTGCTGTGATTAAGCGAAATAGAGATGGAACTTCACTTTTCATTACATTTATAGATGGATTCACACATTTCAGATAAGCCTTTGATTTTCTTAAGTTGAAGATATTGTATTGGTTTAGACTTTTCTGCAGTCGAGTAAAAAAATCAGATTGTTAAAGTGAAAACTTTAAGAATTATTTGATAGCATGAATCTCTATCATGAGATATCAATGATATACGGAATGAAAGCGATTCTTATTTGATAGACTATTCTTTAATCACCAATAATTATATGGTATATTTGATAGAATGAATGGAATATTGCTGAATATGATGATGTTTGAGATATATAGTTCAATTACATATTTTCTTTTGAAAAGAGCATTGACAAACTACAACGTATCAGTTAATAGAGTTTTCTCAATGTTGGTACCTTCAGAATATATCAGTTTTTGGCACGTAGATAACCAAATATGGGTTATCATAGACTTATAATGGATTATATATGTTCTCGATAATGAGTTTGGAAAATTAGTTTATTAAGAATGAGACACGTCTCGATGACATACATGTAGTCCAAAAAAGGTATTTAAGTGAAATTTTTGATGGATATCGAGCCGTAAGATGTAACATTTGACATTTTTCCCAGCAAAGGATAAAAGATTGAAGAACATCGTTGAAATCGATATTATATATATTGATGAATTAGTTTTGAATGTATAAGAATTGATTTAAACTTCTGATTCTAGTGGAAGTAATCTATTTTCGAGTTGGACCTATCTATCCGAGTGGGAGCCATCTAAAAGATATCTAATTTCAATGACTCTTGGCTTTCGGTGGGAGCTAAGAGTTATTTAATATCAATGATTCTTAGTTCTAAGTGGGAGCTAAGAGCTATTTAATGTCAAAGATTTCTTTTTCAGAAAACTAGTGGAGAATTTTGAGGAAAGTGATTGAAGCATATATATGGAGTATAGAATTTATAATCTGGGATATGGTGAAAGTTCTATTTGGAAATTATGTTTACTGATAACATTCGGGTTCTTGAAAACTATGTGGAAGACTAATGAGTTTCTGATAGATAAAGTTCATTTTTTTAAACGGTTATACTCAATATGAGTGTATTGAGTTAGAATTTTTTTTTTCATGACAATAGGAATCATTTCTGTACATTGATGCTAGCCATGATAGTATGTTTAAATTTAGAGTTACAACAAATAGACCTAAAGATTGTATTTTTATTCTCAATTAAGAAATGGTTGAAGAGATCAACATGAATTGTCTTGTAGATTTCATGTTAAAGGCCCTTTTAGTATCATGGTAACCTTTATAATTACAAGTGTGGCCTAATACAGTCATCGTACTTCAGTTTTTAACAGGGTTTAAATCTCGTACCAAAATTTTGTCATATGGACAAAAATTACTGTATTTATGTAAAGGTCTGGTGGTAGTTTGTAATTCTATTTTTGTTGTTGATTATATTGGACTGGTTAAGTATAAGGAGTGTATAGAGACCATCTTGAAATAGTTTCCTCAATCTTTGAGACAAGGGCAAATTGTATGATTTGTGTTAAAAGATCATTCGAGTCTTCTTGTTCCATCACTAGAGTATTATACTATAAAAGTTCATGTGGAATTGCTATCCCGTTGATACTCCTACAATCGAAGGTGATCATATGAGTCTTCATAAATGTCAAAAGACTTCATAAGTGCACAAAGAAATATCTAGAAAACCATATCTAGTATGATTAAGAGTTAGAAGATAGAAGTATACTATGATCTATACTTGCCATAACATTGGTCATGCCATTGACCTAGTCAGGGGGTATCAATATTATCCTTAGAAAATGTATTATGATACCTAAAGAGTATTGCTATCAGTTATTCTATTTTGTTGTCAAAAGAATAGCTTGTGATTGGAATGACATACAATTGGTGATTAAGAATGAGAGTTAGTTGAACACAATTAGTTCTTAGACTTGTGCACTCTTGCTATATAGAGTAGCAAGAAACATATATTGTAATGTATATCTTGGCAGCTTAAGAAATTGTTTGGTATAAGTGTATTGATAAAGGTGTTTAACGAGACGAGCTGAGCTGAGCAAAAGTTCGGCCAAAAAAATTAAGGCTCGACCCGAGCTTTCGGTTCTATTCTTTCTCTTAACTGCTGGTTTAAGGTAGCAAGCTGCTTCGGTTTGGTAGCTAAATCGTTGCCTCAAAAGGCAGCTTGCAGATTGATTTTTTTTAAAATTTAAACGGGCCAGCTCTTATGGTTCATCAAGCCACATGGGTCGGCTTGGGCTCAAGCTCAAGCTCGAGTCAACTTCCCAAAATGGGACTTAGCGCCTCCAAGCCTTGAGCTGGACTAGTTCAGGCCTTTTCCAAGCCAAGTGACTGGTGGCCCGAGCCGACAAGTCCGATTGTCATCCTATGATTGAGCATCTAATGATGCTGGTTGAGAATATGGTATACATGATAGTTATGCAACTACTTTATGTATTAAGATGTCAAGTATCAAGATAGAACAAAGTACTTGATTATATTTCTATAAGAGGTATTAGCAAATAAAGTGTCTTTGTGATATATTTACATAAATGATGATATGTAATCATTATACTCTAAAGATCTCTAGAGATATATTTGTTAGTAATATGAATATCTAGAATTTTGTAGAATACGATACTTAGTGTATCAAAAAACTCTTGATTGAGTTTTGTATGCCCATAAGGGAACAATTTGAGTTCATGTGTAATCTAATGTTGGGATTATGAGATAAATAATTTGTATGCGCATATAAAGTATGTCGAATGAGTTGAGATTGGTTCACTCACACAAACAATTGCTTCAGACGCTTTGAAGTGTGCTGAGATGAGACACAATGATCATGTTGTGAACATGATCTAGTCGCCTTGTTAAGATATCAAGATGAGATTACAACAAATAATCGAAATGAATTTTGCTATCCATTGAACTTGTTTAGTAGCTAGATCGAGTTCTCGATTTGAGATTGCCTGGAGGAATAAACATGCGGAGAACTCAGTTAGATATCGAGAAATACCTGAACTAGGATCTGTATGGTGTTATTTGTTTACAAAAAATATGACATACGTCCCAAAAAGGGAGAAAACATCGTAGCACATGTTTCATACCACGTGTGCTTTTACGACTAATATTGGGTAAATGAGTGAATGGATCCCTGCTTTCTTATTGTGTGAGACCCTGAGGTTTATATAATCTCATATATACCCTTATAACTTTTGACTATTTTTTGAGATTTTATTTCAGTATTGCTACTTTAACATGTTGCTAATAACTATGATTGATTCAGTTTGATGGGGCATGTCTAAAAAAGCAGTTGATTTAAAATTGAAGTATTCAAGTAGGAAATGAAAAATATTTTGAAAATATTTATATTTTTATTCACTGGCCAAACAATTGTGTTTAACCATTTAGGGTATAGAGCTCAATTGTGAATATAAGAATACGATGTGGGATTCAAGTATGTCCCATAAATATTCAAGGGATTGGAAATACTTGAATTAATGTTGAAAATTGAGTTTTGGGTATAGCGAGATTGATGTTCATCTAACAAAGCCACTATATATTTCTAACAGGTTTATAGTACCACGAGCTCTAATATTACTCGCTGGTCACACGATCTATTTAACGTATGAATCTTTGTGAGATAGATATCGAGAACGATCTAAGGTGTGACATTCGTTGTCATTTGTGGTTTAGATCAACTCATCATGTGCGAAAGGGAGATGTTGAAAAATACGGGTAATGAGTTGCCCATGTAGGGTGCGACCTGCAAGATTTTAAAAGGGTTAGAAGGGAATGTCTTGAATGGAATTTAAATCTCTAACTTTCTCAACTCCCTACAACTCCCAAGATAATTACTTGCAACCTCCATATAGGAGTTATGCAAAAAAAGGGGGACAAAAAAGAATGGCATAAAAAATGGTGAAAATTCGTATTGAAATTCACACCAAAATTAGAAAGTCCCTAGAACCATATTTTTGGCATAAAATCTCACAACAAATGGCACTTAGATTATGGATAATAATTTCCTTCCATTGTGATCGGGAATGAGATCATTAGAGAACAAGAAAATACAGATTTTGGAGTTTTGGAATGCAAGGTGATTCAATCACAAGAAAAGATCTTGAAACTCATCATTTCAAGTAAGATCTTCTTACCCAAAATTCATGTCACAGTATTCTGCGAATTCCTACAGTGCACTTGAATTTGAAATTGGATAGGTACAATTCAATTTGAAATTTATCATTCATGAGACGATACACTTTACTCACTATATTATTATTTGTCAATGATCCCATACGTCTATGGTTTTGCATGAACATAATAATCTATAGAACATCAAATTAAATAATTAGAAATCAAACTTACAGGATAGATTTGAAACTTTTCATAACAAAGGGCAAGGATAAAAAGGTTAACCTTGGTCTCTTTGTCTTTGTTAATATGATCTATGGTCTATATGAGGACAGTCTATATAAGGTGGCAAAAAGTACGAATCAATTCATTCGCTTTTCTTATTATATTCCTTGTAATAATAAAGTGTAAGATATGTGTGATGATACTCTTGAGCACCGTGATGGCTTGGCTAATAAATTTCAAAGAATCTTCATGTCTGTCTATAAACTAAGAAGATTAAATTTAAGATAAGTTTACTGCTTGTTTTTAGACTTACAGAGGACCTGTTCTAACAACTTAAATCGACTTCTGAGTTTTGGTTACTTTCCCTACTCATCTACAAGAGATGTTATTCACAACATTTTTTTTGTCCGTAGCAAATAATATCATTATAAATAACTATTTTTCTTGTAATATATCTTTAATCAATATTTTTGTTACTTATTAAGAGTATCTTCATGATTTTTTGATAGGGTACAATCTACCGCATCAATCATGAAATGATTCGATCTAATGGTTGAATCCGTAAGATGCAAGAATTCGAAGAGATGCATGAAAATCTATAGATCGGACATTCCTAATTCCATTTTTTCTCTTTAAATCAATTCCGTATAATTGATTTCTTATTCTTTCCTTCTATAGATTATTTGATATAATTTCCAAATAATTTTTCAGCTGTTGTTTGATATTTAAAATTCAATATTTTCTAGTCTAAAAGAGTACAATCAAGCATTGGTTCACCTGAAAAAATAATATTGTGCTATATTAATTTTTTTTAAAACTTTATAACTTGGGAGATATACGTCCATTTGATTATTGTCTTAAGGAAATTTACATTTGTATAACTTGCTTTCTTTTCTCCTAAATTATAGCCAGTTTAGACAATAACCAATCTCCCGTGACTGCCAAGATTCTAACCAGGCACATGATGACACGAAGTTTGACTTGAGCACTGGATATATATTTTACGTTGTTGAAAATGCGATTTCTCTAAGTTTATTACTCTAGAGCCTAGCCAAATGCCCTTGTAAATTGTACTTTGTTTATTTTTCACCAGTGATTTCAAGTAGAAAGAAAGAAGCACTTCGATACGTGAAAACATTTTCCGAAATTAATGGCATCTATTCTATTAGAATAATGCTATATGTAAGCTGTACTTACGAGCACTTTATGCGGCACTAAGGCTGTCACATGTTGGGATGTAATTAATTCATTGGAGAATTGGCTAACGGGCTAAAATAATTATTAATAATTAACCAGAGTCTATATTTAAAGACAAATTAACTTACTCATAATTCGCAAGTTCTAGTTTATGATTCAAACAGAATCGAAAACTTTTTGTCCTGGTGACAATATCATTCTTGGATCAAACCGTGCTTTTCTTTCTCGGAAAGTGTTCCATTTTGAACCAAAATGCTTTATCCAATCTTCTTCGGATGTGTAGTGTGGGAGATACTGCTTAATGTTTATTCCAGCTCTGTTGCAGAATTCCAGAATTTCATTGTTTATATTGTCCAACTCTTGCCAATTATCGAAACTGCCTGCTTGCAATATTCCAACAAGGTAGAAGATATCCTCATCTGGCGTAACAGCAGACATCCTATCATCCCATCTGCACAATTTAGTAATTACGTTACGATTAGGAATGTGAACTAGAAATACTTTTTCTCGGATATAGAAACATTATAGATCCGTATCCGTTGTCAAACATATATGCAGTCTTTAGTGCATGTCATCAGTTCGAGATAATTACTTTGTTTTAGTCGTTGGGTAGACAAGTAAAGGCCCTTTGGACATCTTTTTACTGTGAAGAATATCTACAAAAACACCAGCATTGAAATCCATGATATGAGACTTTGGTACAAAAAGATTCAGCCATGGATGAGGAACATCCCATAATCCTCCTGATCTTAGGGCTATCTCCTCTTGTCGAACTCGATTGAGGAAATCAACATAGGTTACATCTCTCGTGAAAGAGAAACCAGGAATGTAGTTCAATCCGTCCTGCAACCTTTGGACTTCCTGAAATAACAAGAAAAAGAAAATAAGAGACCATGTGCATCTGCGGTATAATATAACGACCATGGAAGTATATTGATTAAAGTGAATCTCTGAGTGCAGTATTGAGTTTAAAAAAAATAAAAAATAAAAAATAAGAGTACGCTATATGTAAACACATACTTTATCCACTAAATTGGCGGTCTCATCATCGTAATACTTGACCATCTCTAAGCCATAGAGGATGCCGTATTTCTTCAAAAGAGAAGAAATTTGGGACTCATTATAAGGTGTGAAAAAGGGAGATCTCCATTCATTTACAGGAATGTAGTCCATCATGAGATAGCCTTCCAAATAATCTGGACCCTTGATTGAGATAAGTTGTTCTTGATCTCTTGTAAAGATTGAGAAATCATGGTATAGCATTTTCACCCATTTCACCTAAAGAAAGAACACAAATTAACAATATAACAAATTAGTGGAACTACAAATGATGTTACCTGGCAAATTAAGCTTGCTGTTTCACCCATTCATAGGATTTAAGATTTTAGTAAAACAAATATATCTTGTCATACACTACTATATATAAACTAATAGTATATACATCATCGTTTTTTTTTTTTTTTTAATATAATTATGACAAAATATTAACCTTATTGTACTTACCCTTGTTGGTGCTTTTGCTAGGACAATTCTTGCCCTATTTATGATGCCAAACTGCCCTAGACCCCCTAAAACTGCAAAAAATAATTCTGAATTCAAGTCTTTGGAGCAAGTCACGAAGTGCCCTTTACCTAAATAAGACATATAGAAAAAATAATCTGTTAGTAAAATGACTATATCCACGCAAAAATTGTCTGTACAAGATAGAGATGCTGTTTTAAGATTTTATCACACACATTATTACATACATAGTGTTACACCCCACTCGGTATAGTCAAAATCAAGAAGTTATTTAGTGAAGTCACAGTCAAATAAGGACTTAAGTTGAAACAAATGATTTCATGGGGCCTAATTTGTAATTACTCAAAGGGTCAGAAATATTACCAAATAAAAATTTAGAGATTTAAAGGACTAAATGTTATATTATATGAAGATTTGGGACTTGACTAGTAATTATACAATATATATCCACTTAAAGGATAAGTAATCCCCTTTCTCATTTTGGAGACAACTAGAAGCCTATAGAAACAAAGCAGAAAAGAAAAAAGGAACAAAAAGAAAAGAAAGAAAAGTGGGAAGAAAATAAGAGAAAAATGAAAAGGAAAAAAAGAGGTTACTGAAAAAGATGAAATATAGACTCATGGTTCTTCATTTCTTCTATTCTGTAGAGAATGAAGTCATCAAAACTGAATTCAAGGCTGAAGATCAGAACCGAAATTACAGCAACAGATTTGGTGAAATTATAACAGCAAATCAGGAGCCTAATCACAGCAGCAAATTTGATGAAACACCAACAGATTAGGAGCTTAATCATAGCAGCAGATTTGATGTAATCTCAACAAATCAGGAACATAACAAATGAGGAAGATTTGATCCTGCCATTATGTTAAAATTGTATAGCTGTAAAGATTGGTTGTAAAATTTCTTTATATATATACTGTTGTACATATACAATTGAATTCAATAAAAACAGAGGAATTAATTCCTTTACACCTACCATAGTAATGCATACAGATTTATTGTACACAAGTCTGAAATACCCGATGTGCATGTTAATACGATTATTGAATGAAGGGATGCTACATTTTTTGAAAATATTTTTCGAAAATATTTTTCCTTATAACATGCAAAATGATTCAAATTCATAGAAGAGATCTTTTGAAAATGAGGAGGCTATAGATCAAGAACCTATAAATGAACAACATAGATGCAGTAAGAGGGCTAGAACGTCAACCTCCTTTGGGCCTGACTTTCTAACATATTTGTTAAAAAATGAATCTCAAAACTTTAAAAAAGCTATGTCATCAACCGAAGCTTCATATTGGAAAGAAGCTGTTAATAGTGAAATTGAATCCATACTACAAAATCATACATGGGAATTAGTAGACCTTTCTCCTAGTAATAAGACATTGGGATGTAAATGAATTTTCAAAGGAAAATGAAAGCAGATTGATCAATTGATAAATATAAGGTTAGACTTGTCGCTAAAGGCTATAAGTAAAAAGAACGTCTTGAATTCTCCTCTAACAAAAATAACTTCCATACGTATGTTTATTGCGATAGCAGCATTGAAAGGTTTGGATATACATCAAATGGATGTTAAAATAGCTTTCTTGAATGGAAAGTTAGATGAAGAAATTTATATAGAGCAACCTGAAGGATTTGTCGCCCCAGAACAAGAAAAGAAAGTGTGTCAATTTGTTAAATCACTTTATGGATTAAAGTAAGCTCCTAAGAAATGACATGAAAAATTTAACATGGTTATGATGTCAAATGGTTTCAAAATTAACGAGTGTGACAAATGTGTTTATGTCAAGAGCACTCAAAATAGATATGTCATGATATGTTTATATGTAGATGACATATTGATTATGGGTAACAATGATACCATAATTCATGCTACTAAAAGGATGCTAACAAACAAATTTGAAATGAAGGATTTAGGTGTGGCCGATGTTATATTAGGAATTATAATCTCTAGAATATCCAATGGTATCATATTGTCTCAATCACACTACATTGAGAAGATTCTTAATAAATTCAAGAAATATGATATTATTCCTATAAAAACACCTATGGATGCCAGTATGCATCTTGTTTCCAATACTGGTGACTGTAAGTCTCAATTGAAATACTCTCGAATTATTAGTAGTTTAATATATATCACGAACTGTACTCGGCTTGATTGCTTATTCAATTAGTAGGCTAAATCGATATACAAGCAATTCAAGCGCTGATCATTGGAAGGCAATTATTAGGGTTTTAGGGTATTTAAAACATACCAAAAACTTTGAATTGCACTATTCGAGATATCCAACAGTACTTGAAGGATACTATGATGCAAATTAGATATCAGATACTAAAGACTCCAAGTCAACGAGTGGATATGTTTTTACACTTGAAGGTGCTGCAGTATCATGAAAATCTTCAAAACAAATATGTATAGCTAGATCAACGATGGACTCTGAATTTATCACGTTAGATAAAGCTAGAGAAGAAGTCGAATGGCTACGAAACTTCCTAAAAGATATTTCATGTTGGATAAAACCTGTGCCTGATATATGTATCCATTGCGATAGTCAATCAGTAATTGGTAGGGCACGAAATGCTATGTATAACGGTAAATCTCGACATATACATCGTAGACACAATACTGTTCGATAATTGCTCTCTACTGGCATTATCACTATAAATTATGTAAAATCAAAAGAAAATATTGCGTATCCGCTAACTAAAAGTTTAACAAGAGAGCAAGTTGAAAGTTCATTGAAGGGGATGAGATTAAAATCGATAAAATAATCAAAAGTTTCCATGGTGGCAATCCAACCTAGTTGACTGGAGATCCCAAGATCTAGGTTTAATGGGACAACCGAACTGTGAAAAACTTAGTAAGCACTGGGGAGATTATCACTCCTACCCATTCCTATGATGAGCCAGCGCCTAACTGCCATGAAATAGGTTAAGTTATGCTTTTAATGGTTTCTATATCTTTATTCGTTTAAGTGGAGTATAGTAGATTACTCTTTATGGAAATCACCTATGTGGGTGAGAAGGGGCTGCTTCTAAGAAAATCAGATGAAGATGAATTCTCTAAAAAACAGTCATGAACCAGGAGGTATCCAAGGTCAAAATGGACACAAACATGAGAACCAACTATTTTCGAAGCGAATTGTGTGACTTCTATTGTCTAGATTTACATGAACGACTGATTGTTCAAAGCAACTTGCTACTGATTGGCTAAGTAAATCCGATAGATTTTACTAGGGAAAGTTCAAAGTCTTTGGCTACTTAACTTGATGCAGTTTTCTTCAATTTTCTTTAGAAAAACATATCAGATGTTGTTGTTTGGAAAAGGCCAACACATTTCATTCATGTGGGGAATTGTTAGAAAATGGTATGAAATGGGTCAAATTTGGACCCAAATTTCAGTGGGACCTACATCTTAATTAATAAAGGACCTAGCATATTCACGTTCTACTCTACAAGGTGACGAACGTGGTATATTTATTTATCGAAAATCATTTAAAATTGAATGAAATATTTAATGTCAAAGTAACCCACTTGAAATTATGAATTAGTGAAGAATTTGATTTGCCCAAACACTTATCTCACATAGAAAAGTTTTGAAACTTTGGTGTGGTTTATATGGTGTAAGTTTGAGAATTGGGTTTGGACCCCAAGGGGTACCAATAGTCTTTGGAAGGGGGGAGACCTATATCCTATCGGATTCGATCATAAGCCCACACGCGTGCGCCATTGTCCGACCAACTGCCCGGCTCGGCTCGACACGGCACGAGCACGTGCCAGTGTCCGAGTCCGAGTCGGTGCAGGTACGTCTTTGCACTATATTAATTTTTGGACAAAGTTTATTTGAATTTTTGGACCAAATTATATACAATCAAATTCTTGGGTACTTAATAAAATTTATTTTTTCAATGGCTTTTTTCGAGTAATTTTTTGAATGGTCTGTTAAACAAACGACTGTTAACTGAGCAAACAGTCGACTGTTAACAGTCGATCGTTAACCAACTTAATAGACGCAGTATTGAACTAACATATCTGTTGGAGTTTTGGAGACTGTTTGAACAGTGATGACTATTTTGAAGGGTGTTCGAATGGCCACGAACGAGTCTATGAATAGCTTGCCCCACTGCTAGAAAAATTACACCATTTTCATTACAAATTTTCTCTGCTTTGAATCTCATTCTTCCTCTCGTTCTGATACTATTTTCGAAGTAAAATCACTTCGTTGCATTCGTTAAAACTCCTACAGATTGTTGTGCTGCTTCCGTAGGAGACGAAATTCATTCTATCTTGGGAAACGATTGCTGGACACCTTTAGCACCGTTGAAGGCAGCAAATTCATTTTAAGGAAACATCGTGAAATCGGTGGGCTCGAATTTAAAATACTATTACGATAATTTTTTCAGATTGTTTGAAGGGGAAACTTATACTCCAGTATTAACAGTGATTGCAGGAGCAACGACTCAAATCTATGTGAGGTGGGGGGGAATCTTGCGATGAGAACCCAACGTTGGGTTCTCAGTCCAATGAATAAATTTTATTTCTAGTAAATGACATTAAATTTGCTTGGTCTTTTTTTT